>NW_009647008.1:75377-105377 GCF_000708025.1 Charadrius vociferus | reverse complement strand
TGTTGTGAATGTGAATTCAGACACGAGAGTATTCTGCATACTTTGGTCTCCTACGAGCTAAGAACAGGGTGGAGAAGTATGTACCGTTTACTGCTATTGTTTAAAGCTAGAGAAGACAAAGTTGTGAAGATAGTTTCAGAATGGGTGAGGCTAAAGTACCCTTCTCTGGGCCTGGTTCGGTGTCGATTAACTTCAGAGTGGTTGTTAAGTGCATTCATAGATGTGAGAGTTATGGGAAGGGACTAAAAGTTCAGGGTCAAAGATGATAAAATGGACAATGAAGATAAATAGAGAGAAGACACAGCCGAAGGGAGATAAATGCTATAGTTATATCTGAGGAGGCTCTCTTTGCTTGTGAGAAGCACTTCTCCCTTTCAGTCAAGTGAAAGAAAGATATAAATAACCTTAGCCAAAACAGAAACACTGGAAGCGTTAGAAGTGCTGAAAGATCAAGGTTATTGAAAATAATTTGATTTAAATGTAGTCTTTGAGGACAAACTGAAGTTAAGGTGACCAAAAAGTATATTAAAGAAAGCCGGAGTACAGCTGAACTTTGTGTGAAGCTACGTAGTGGAAAAGCTCATGGTAATGAGAAAGAGGTACCAACGTAGCTTGACCAGAGGAGCTTCTCTGAAGTTAAAAGCAACATAACATGTAGCACCAGTACACCAATATAGTGGAAGTCCATGAATAGGGCGTGCTGTATAATCAATGAACTGAAAGAAGATGAGGGTTGTGAAGTGGCAGGAAACAAAAATGTTCCTTAACCAAATATATGTGTATTTACAAATATGTATGATTTTGTCTGAAATACTAAATTGATTTTACTGTGAATTCAATTTGGTTAAGTGTAGCAAAGGAGAAATAATTATTTTAAATTTATGGGTTTTGTGTCAAAATGACAGCAGTCACAACTGATAGCTATTTGGTACAAGAGGTATTTCTGTCTTATTTCATTTATTTATTTCCATAAATAATTGTTTCTATCTGCCTAGTGAGTGCAATCAGTATGATTTGTTTTTTCTCTTTCTTTAGGGATCTCAGAACAGAGAGAAGCAGAACTTGTATATATGTAAATGTCTAAAGAGGGCCCTGCTAAGTATGTAACTAATTTTAGGAAGTATAGTAGGGCCACCAATTCTGCGTAGAGGGTATCAAACTAATCTGCAAAGAAACAGTTGATTGTATTGAAAATTTTAAATATCCTGCAGTGTGCCAGTCAGTCAAAGAAAAAAATGCCCCATACGTGTTCGCCAACACAACAGTGCAAATATTTTAAGCTGTCGGAAGGCAATCTGAAGATCGTTTTGAAGCTATGCATGATTTGTAGGAATTAGATTGGGCAGCTTCTCTTCATAAGAGAATCTGAATGGGTGGATTTTACATCTCTGAGTATGCGTATTATACTCAAAATTCCTTTGTAGTTACTTTGCATTACTTTGTATAGAGCCTTTGCAGCCATGGGGCTGTTTAAGCCTGAACATAACATTTACTATTATATTATGTTGCATGAAGCGTTTCTATATTGTTATTTGTAATAATTCAACCTTGATGTTGGATTTAGAGATTAATTAGCAAAACTAATATGGTCTGTCTTTCAAGGATAGTAGCAATAAAGCATTGCTCAGAGTAGGCTGCTTCCAATAAGAGGCCATAGATGCTTCTGTTACTGACCTCTAACTTACTATTTGTTTTATTAATTTGAGGATTTATTTTAAATCTATACACTGATTATCTCTTCTTGTTCCCAGTGAATCCTTCTACCTGCTGCCTTTGGGTCTTCTTCCACGGGGTCTCCTTTCCCTCATTCTTTCCGCTGGCTTTGTATCTGTCATTGTTGGATCAGTTTCTTTATCCTGCCCTCCACATTGTGCTCCCTTCACCTTTACCCTTTCTCGTCTGTCTCTCTTGGCCACACAAACTTCTGCTTCTATGTATTTTTCTCTCTCGAGCTTGATGCCTGTGCATACCAATCTTTTAGTCTCTTTTATTTAGCAAAGTACATGTCTCTGTGGCTGTTGTAGTTTATACAGGACATATTTTGAGAAGTTGGATGTTTTAATCTCAGAATAGTAGGTAATCGTGTACCAAATACTTGGAATGCAGTTTTAAGAGACAGAATTAGCATGCAGTCCCATCCTAATGAAGCTGTTACGAGCTTCATTCTAAAGATGCAACTAGCTAAGTTGTAGATAGTTAGCAAACAATTTTTGTAAAGACCAAATGTTACCTCTGGGATCTTGACTATTACACTGTGCGTGAGAAGTCCAGGGTTGGAAGCGAAAGATGACTTGCTACAGCATGTCATCTCCCATCAAAATGGGTATGCGTCTGCTCAAAAAGAAAGATTGAATAAGGTTGCAATGGCAGTATTAAGTCATTTTTCAGCAAGAAACTCAACATGAAAACTCTGGAAATAGATTGAGCCAAGGAAGAAATTCACTTTAAGCCTTAAGTTTTAGGTTGTGATGTAAAGCCTGTCTTCTCCCTTGGGTTGCCTAGAAGGGGTACAGTCTTAGTCAAATGAAGAAGCTTCCTTGAGAAGCTAGTTTATCTGAGCTAACTTTAAACTAGCTTGTGTGTGTGCTGTTAGTGGTGTATCTGTAGCATTGTAGAGCACAGTAAAATCTCAACTGCCTGAATAGTTACCCAGATTCTTTGAGTTTTGTGGTTTGCCCTGAGCTATGTCTATCACAACCGGCAGTACACACTAACCTAGTTAAAACTTGGCTCATGTACGTCTGTCTGCTTGTGCTGCGGTCACAGCGATGGGTGTGATGTAGATGTGTTCCCTTACCCAGGAAGGTTATAGTTACTGATTTGTTCTGTGTTGTATTTTTGTGTGCAATTCCCTACATTATGCAGCTGATCATAATTGCTGAAACCTTTAGGTCTTTAGGATGCTATTGTAATATACAACATGTGTATTGTAACATGGATATATGACATCTAAGCATATGAGTAGGACATAAGTATATGTAATTTTAGAATGCGCTGCTTTTATAAATCAAAGCCAAAACATTTAACCTAATTTATGATTGTCAAGATATACAGAGTGATTCCAGGAGAATCCATGTATTTTTTGTTTGTTGCTTTTTTTAGGCTGTATAATCTTTTTATGTACTTATATTCTTAAAGTTCATCAGTTGCCTCTCTCCAGACTGTGCAAAAATCTAACTGTGCTTCAAACTGTACTGCCAGTTTTCACATGTAAAAGCCTTCACACCGTAAATTAATTTGTCATCTCAGAGTACTTTTTCTTTGAGATTCTTTCATCAAAATGAAAAGAGGAAGGAAAGATTGCTGTTCCCTGTATGTTGTATCTCCAGGTATCCTATAAATAATAAACTTAGTGTTTTGTTTTATTAATCCTTTTAACTGTATCCTAAAATACAGAAAATGATAGCGAAGCTCTCCAGTAAGTAAGGGGGCTTTCCTTTCACAAATTATTCTTCATGATGCAGCATCACTCCATCCTTCAGTGCACTTCAAACCTGTGCATCTTATTACTTTTTGTACTGGAGACCTCCTACAAGCCTCAGAAACCTGGGAGGGAGGTTGCATATACGTTGTTTGTCACAGGTGATTTTATGGTTTTGGTCCATTCATTCTTCTACAGAATGTTCTGTGGAAACTTGTGTTGGTCTTTGAGGCTCAGGAGAAATGGCAAAGAACAGCCTATGTTCTCTTTCTCTTAAATCATAAGAAACAATCCATAAGGAGGCATCCAGTCCTAGACTTTGAGATTTGACTTCACAAGTAAATAAAGTTAATGGTAGAATCTGTGATTGGTTATAGACAACACTAAAGTGGGCAAAGTTCTTGTGTTTGTAGATCTGAGATACAAGGTACGCTGAACCTGATGTTGGACATCGTCCTGATTTCAGATGGGATTGTTTCTAGTAGTCCTTTATCGCAGTTAGTCCTGCTTTTGGACAGTATTGATCAAAAAAAAAAATCACAGAAAGCAAAACGCATATAACATGAAAAACGTGTCAGGGTTTCTCTGAAACACTGCCTCATACAAGATGCTACCCATCTGGTTTATATTGTGAACTTAGAAAGGAGTAGGAACCCCAGTATGCTTGAGCTATTATTTCAGTGAAGAGAAACACAGTTTGAATGCAATTATCTAATGTTGTAAAGCAAAAATCTTATATGTGTGTGTATTTCTCCTAAATCAGAACATCTCCCACATCCTTTCAGATGTGGAGGACCTAACATGTTAGGAAACAGAAATCCTTCGGAAGTGGGAACGTATTTTCTACTGGCCCCTTTCATAACAGAAAAACGTCTCTAGCGTCCTGAATACGTACGTGTTCACTTTCTGTGTTTTGAAATGACAGTAATCATGTTAGGAAATTGTCCTCACAGCCTGAAACGTAGAGCAGATCCTATGCAAGACTTGCTCCTCTTTATTTCCTTCATAGACTGGACTTTGAGGGGAGAGGATGATAGTGCTTCAGGAGCAAGTGTAGCTCCAGCTAAGGAGGTGAATATCATCTTAATCTGTATCCTTGGAGTAATTGATGCATGGTGAATGCATCATTAATATTAATTGTGTGAACTTTAAGTATTTTTTTTAATCATATCTGAAGTATTTCTCAGAAATCCTAAGAAAATTAGAACATTTATGGATTTAATGGAAATTCAAGCAGCGTACATAAATAATAGGCAAGACTTCACAAAACCAGTTGCTTTTGGGATTCATAAAATTTAGCAAATAGATACAGTTACATCATTGTGAGAACATGAGTGAAGATGGTAGAATTTATCTAAATTATATGCAGTAATGAGATACACAAAAAACATTTTTGTTCTTTTAGAAATGTCTTTAACATTAACCTTTATCCATTTGCAGTCCTACATGTTTCTCAAAGTTTTTTTTAAGATTATATATGAATTAGAAACATGCTACCATACTCACAGATGTCTTTTGAAGTTTCAAAGACATAACAAACTCAGAAACGTTAAATGAAATCTGTCCTACAGAATATATTCTAAAGCATTAATTTAAGACAGAAAACCAAGGAAAACGGGTAAGTCGATGCATTATTTTATTCCCTTCTACTGTGTATGAAGTCTTAAAATTCTGTTAAATCACTCAAACATGATAGTTACTGAAAGGTGTGCTCTGCATACCCGGTAAATATGAAAATGAAGAGGAAAGATGGCTATGTCAAATGTCCTTATGGGTTGCAATGGCAATCAATATCAATGTTTCTTAAATACATTTTAGTAGGTAAATGCATCATGACAGTTAGAGGTATTAAATTATTTTCTATAATTTACCTATAGAGAAAGGATAGGGTTCCTGTATTCAAAAGCAAAAGAGAAGGCAGCAGTGGCTTATTGGAAAGGACAAGGAGCTATGAGTTATACTGGGGGCTCAACTAAGCAGAGACCAGTGGAGAAAGATGAATCATGGAGTGGGAATTGAAGGTTCAGAAGCTCTGGAGCCCCTGGGGCAGAAGAACAGGGTTGGGAACATCCATGCTTGTTGCAAGCAGAGCAGCCTTTGTGCCCTGAGATAGATCCAGGGCAGTCCTTCCTGCAGATAGTTTCTTGGCTATATCTCCCACATTAATGTTTCCGCTCAAATGAATATCCCCACCTCTTTACAGTCTCCGCCCATCTTTCCCTCTTGAACGCACTGGTTTTACAGCCCTGGCTTTCCAGTTCACAGCCTTGATGCCCATTAACACTTGTCCTTTTCTTTTGGCCACCTCTGACCACTGGCACCTCTCCTAGCCCACTGCAGCTGCTGGGCTTTTCACACAAGGGGAAAGCACCTCGTTTTTTGGCAAGATACAGATATTGCATTTACTGAATTCTGTGAAAAAATGCTGTACTAACATGCCTGCCTTCCCTCCATTAAACAAAAGAGAATAAGTAAGCATATGAGGGTGAGAACAAAATTGTACTTGCTCAAGTTTAGTCATAATGCCTAGTCTAAACTCTCTTCCTATTAAAATCCAAGTCGATCAACATTAACAACGTAAAATATAGATTAGGAAGCATATTCTGTGTGTTCTCTGCTGAGGTAGAACTCTGAAAAATGCAAATAAACAAAGCCAAATTTTCTCAAGTTCAGAAAAGTATACTAAATGCAGAATTTTGTGTGCTATTTGAGCTCTGTCATACAGATTACATGAAGTACTTGCATAAGAAAGTATGAACAGTGCTCTCAGATCTTAAAAATTGCATCATCCATTTTTGAAGAGTCCAGTTATGGAGTAACATTGTACAAAATGAAAGTAAAAATATATTTAAGATAAATACCTTGGCACTATTGATTTGTTTTGCATTTGGCCAGTAATCTCTAATCTTAGAATTGGGTAACTAATGTCAGCTAACGCTAAATATAACTCATTTGTGACTGTGCCATACAGCAGAAACAGTAGGAGATGCATAGCAGTAGAAACAAGAAAAACATAAATTTAACACAATACATTTACATTGAAAATGCTTTAGGGAGCAAGCCTACTTAATTGAAGAGGACATAAGCACATGTTTATCTGCTGTGTTTAATAGAGAATGTGTAGCACATTCCGAAAAATAAGCATATACTTAAAGAGCTTAACTGACGCAAAGGTAATAACTTAACAGGAGTCATGAAATAAAAGCCTGTGTATTTCTGAAATATATAATTTAAGGATCCTTTTACAGTCATAAAAAGTACAAACTCATACTTAAGACAAATACTATGTTTAACATGTAGCATTGTTGCTCCAAATTTCCAAGCAATACAGTTAACTTCTTTCAATTTCCTGACCTCATCCTTTTGTCCTTAATTATACAAATAGTTTATTTAAGGGCTACAAGACTTAGCAGTAAATAAGTAAACACATTGATAAGGTTTGTAAAGTATTGCACCATGTACATTTTTCTGTTACAATACAGTAGAATGAGTTAAAACATCACCACTCAATGCCACCACATTCTTTAAAGGTATAACCATCAACATATTTCAGGCTTTACATATCCAGACTTCAAGGTGAGTTGGATCCAAAGTAATATTGAGGGAAAAAAACTGTATTCCTTTAAAATTCCTATTTAAGTTATTTACATTGGAATGGATTTCTTTTGCAAAATAGCCCAGCTTAAATTTAACATTTAAAGTATGAAAATACTTCTATAGGTCTAAAATTGCTGCAGCCTTTTATAAGAATTTAAATAGATAAAACAGACCTGTTGCATCAGTGAATTGTCTTCAAATTTCAATGAAACAAAGGCTTCTGCTTTTTCAATTGCTGTCAGAATCAAAGGAAGACATGCTAAATTTCTGAGTCTAGTCATTCTTTGTTAAAATGTTGCCGTGTCATCCATTTAAGTGTCTATCATTAAAACATTTTTAATTAGAGTGAATGCTAGTACTTACCTGTTTTTTATTGCAGAAATACGTTTCTGCTGCACAAGAACATGTTTCTGTTGTCCCTCAATGGACATGCTAATTCAAGGCTGAAAAATCCAGCGGTAGCTAAAAGGATAATCTCTCTGACTTATTTTCCTTTTCTAGATTATTTTCATGGCAGTCAAGTACCTAACTCATTTTAGAAACAACGGGAGGATGTTTCTTTATGTGTCTGTATGTATCTGTAGCCATTTTTGAAAATATGCCTGTGGTTACCAGAAACTGTTGGCCACTTCACTCACTAAAGTAAAAAAGTCTTTGTATAATAAATGACTAAACTTTAGATATTTCAATAATCTAATAAATACAAACCAGTTTTAAAATACTGTTTTGAATCTAATACTAATTTCCATCTCAATGCACTGTAGCGAGATAAAAAATAAAGGCCTATTATTTTCTAAATAAGAAATATATCCAACTTAATTAAATGCAAAAAAAATAAAGGAATTTAAATGTGCATTTCATAATAGCAAAAAGAAACAACTAATTTAACGTAAGAGCTCATGTTTTATTGAGCAGCAGCGTAGCCTAATGGTTCAGTGTATCAGTGACAAAGAACTTCTGCTTCGGCAAATACAAAACGATTAAGAATCTACTATTTAAATCAGGGCTTCCTGCATGCTGGTTTAAATTGTCATTAAAACTGGTGATTTAAATGATTTAAATCAATCCATCCTGTTAAATGGCCAAATAAGATTTTTGTGAGAAAATAGGACCAGAACAACTCCCTTGGAGCTTTCTCCCTCCCCCTGCCTCTTTTGATAAATTTATCACGAATTTTTAGAAGCACATTTTCTTAACCTGACACAGATATATTATAATAAACAAGAGTTGGCTCTCCCCTCCACATTTTTCAGTGCATGTGATAACGCTAAGTATTTGTTTAGGGATTTAAAAAAAAACAGAGAGTGGGTTAGACAGGTAACAGACTGGTCTGGAGAGCTGCTTCAACTCACCCTCAGAAATGTGGGTCAGTTTACCTCATGGTGAAATTGAAAAGTTCCCTTTATATTTGCTCTGTTATTTTGGCATGACAAATGATAGTCTTCATTTCTGAGGTTTATCTGGTGTTCAGGTCATTAGACACTAAACAGTGAGGTTTCAGGTATTTTTAAAGGCAGCTCTTAGGGAGCCACAGGCACCTCAAGGAGCCAGCTCCCCCAGACTCACTCCCTAGCCATCAGAAGAGGTAGACTTCCATAGTCTTGACCACAGCTTGGAAGATGGAGTGTATTGTGCTCCTTCAGTTGGCCACAGAGCCAAGAGACCTCAAATGATTTCTTTTTTGCAGAAAGCAGTCAGACTGAAGCTGTAGGACATAAGCATATGGCTCCTCCAAAGATCCCTCATGGTGGGAGTCCCTCCATCTACTGAGCATGGGGAAGGTGAGGAGCAGTGAGTTGCTCTGGCACATCCCACCGGCCCATCTCGCTGCACTTGCCCAGCTACAGAGTAGGGCTGCAGAGTGGCCGTAAGGGGTCTGGGAAGTTAAAACAAGACAAGGGGAGCAGCTGCTGTCTGGTGGGTTGGTGAGGGGTGTTCAGAGGGAAGGAAGAGCCAGAGGGGTTGGACAAGGACAGAAGAATTTACAGGGAAGGAGCTGAGAGATGAGAGATGCCAGCCAAGGCTGAGAGGATGGAGCTGGTTTGGGTGGTGAGCAGTAGGCTGGGAAGAGGGGAAGGATACGCAGGAGCTGAAAGAGAAAGGAACGGTGTGGCCTGGGTCATGTTTTCTGAAGCTCTTTTTTCATTATTGCAATCTTGCGGTATTCCCTGCGTCCTCCCACTGGTATCTTCTTTTTCTAGTAAAAATATACTCAATTTATTAAGAAAGAGACGTAATGCTAATAATGCATTTGCCTAAATATATAGTGTAATGTATTTGTAAAAGTATTTAGAGTCACAGTATATGTGTGGTGGTGATTTAAGTACATTTTTTAAATTGCCGTTCTTCAGCACTGTACACTCTGTTGCGTTGGTTCTTTGCCTGCATGAAGTTAGTGCCTGTGTGGTAGAAGCTGTTAACGTTGTCACAGGAGCTGTGCAGATTGGTGTAAAACTTCGTGTTGTGCAGCAATGATGCAGTAATGCTTCTCAGTTGTATGATCTCTCATAGTTTGAACAACTTGTAGTAATTTGGGTGCAGAATCCTCTTGGCACTGAGGTGGGATAGTGCCGTATGGGTTCGTCGTCCTCCTTCCTTCCTTCCTTCCTTCCCATGTGGAGGAGACGTCAGGTGCTCAGTTAGAATCATTCATAGACACAAAACACTCCGCAGCAACAGACCCGAGGTGATAAAATTCAGGCTGAAATAAAAGTATAGAAAGGCATATGTTATTAACATGTTGATTCGTATCAAAAGACTGTTATTTTGTATACTGTGGGTAAAATCTTGTCCCTGCTTAATACATGGGGCTAGAGTTTCACCCTAAACCAAAAGAAATGTTTACAATAGTAAAAAAGGTAATAAAGAAACCCCTTCATGTTTCAAGTATTTAATAATTATGGATTGGCAGATAATTTGTTTATTGCATATTTAAATTTTACAGGGATTGTACAGTCTTACAGAAATA
The DNA here is from genome assembly GCF_000708025.1 of Charadrius vociferus. Taxonomy (NCBI): domain Eukaryota; kingdom Metazoa; phylum Chordata; class Aves; order Charadriiformes; family Charadriidae; genus Charadrius; species Charadrius vociferus. The sequence goes on along the minus strand of NW_009647008.1, from coordinate 95,391 downwards.
CTGGGAAATCCTTCCATTACTGATGCCTTCCAGTACCTATGCTGTCCCACCTTATGGAAGTCATAGAAATCAATTAAAAGGCAGTTTTAGCTAGCTGTGCATATCAAATTTACTGAAGAGTTTCTCATCAAATTAAAATTAAGGTAACATTTCTGCTCTGAAGCCGCTCAAAAAAGAGGTGAATTTTAATACAATAGCTCTACCATCTGTAAGAATTTGTAATAACGAGCCAAAATTAAAACAGATCAAAAGGGGGAAAGGGGTTAAAATGAATAGCTGTACTGCACTACACTGCATCTGATTTCACCTGTTTCAGCTCAAACACTATTATAGGGTTTTTTTAAAAAAAATGTTTTTATTAATCTCTGAAAATGACAGGTGTCAAGAGCCTTTTGTGATACACATACAAAAAACTTGCGGTCAAGAGGTCATATCACTGCAATGTATTAGGCAGTAGCCTTCTCTCTTGTGGAATTTTCCTTGTTTGAAGTGTTTCCAATGAAAGATGCTTGCTGTAATGCACATCAGTAAAATGATCTATTTGGGAACAGCTTTACATGGTAAAGGAAGCTATGAGAATACTTTGGTATTGTGTATGTCTTCTCTCTTAACAATTGCGTGTTCTGAACTCTCTGGGATGCTATAAAGCACACAAAAGATATATGGCTTACAAGAACATATGTGTTTTGGGATTGAATTTTATAAATATTATTCTTGTCATGAAAACAATTTTTTTTTTTCCTTTTTACTCTTTAAAGTCAGTTCTGATGCTCTGAATATGAAGCCATGTATTTAACTAAGCTGTCTTTCAGTATTTTCTTTCTATTTTCTTCATTGGCTGTGAGCGCCACAACTCATGAGAAAATAAATGCAATATGCAAAATAAACTGTCTACACACACACACGGAGAAAAAAAAAAAAAACGAAATGGTTTGAAAACTTGCTTCTGTGTGGTTAAAGTAAAGGCAGTTGTTATTTTAAGGCAGCCATGTATGAGCCCAGTTTCAGAGGCTCTCCCTGAACCCTGTGAGCCAAATGCACAAATTCTTACAGCTGCACTTTGTCTTTGGGCATATCAAGGCTTGGGCATATACCTGCCTGGGCAAGTATTTTCAGTCAAGTTGTGTAATATGCTCTGTAACCATTAGGGAAAAAAGCTAAAAGCAATAGTGGTGTGAAGATTTTGAACTTTTATATAAAGTTTAGTTTTGAAAATGTGTCTTTTTGTGACACATCAGTCTCCAAAGTGGCTCTGGCCCAGGACCTCGTGAAATAGTTGTATGTTGTGGTGATCCTGCTAGAGACGGTTTATTTTCCATTTTTGTTCAATTGTTTTAGGTAGGTGTGGAGAAGGCAGATTAGTGACAAAATTGCAAAGATACGTTATAAACCAGCTTTGAGATAGCCACATCAAAGCAGGGTCTCTAATTAGGGATTTAGAAAAGCTGGATTATAAAAATGGGAGCCGGTCAATTGTTCCTAAAGTGCCTTGAGGGGAGGAGGAAGTGCTCGCTCAGCTCTTCCGTGCCCCAACATCATGCATGGGGAGGACTGGGAGACTCAAGGAGTGTATGCTTTTAAAAAGTGAAGTGAGATGAGGAGTGTTTTTTTCTGTCTCTGGCAGAACCAGGTTTATTGTGTTCCTCTGGATCAGGATGAAGAGCAATGCTGCTTGCATCATATGGGCTATGGTGCAGGAAAGTTCTGCAAGATTTACATTGCAAATTGGTAGGAAATGATATTTTGGTTTTTAAAATAATGTTCTTAATTTCCTTTTGCTTCTGGCTGTGCTTGTGCACCATGTTTACATGTGTAGGCAAGTGAGGATTTAAAAATAATTGTCCTGCTAGTCTTTATTGAATTGAGAGAAGGGAATGGAGGAGACCATAGGCCTCCAGGACAGAGTATTATGATGGTTACCAGGGCTGAAGACTTGGAGAAAAGATGCAATTTTTTGTTGAATTTGTTTGAATTTTGGATGAGACTGGAAGAACACTATGGAGGCAGGGTAGCCTACTGCATCTACAGGGGGAACAAGAGGAACGCACGGAAGATAGGGGATGGTACTTATAAGAAATAGGAAGGCAGCAAATATGGAAAGAATTGAAGGAAAGTAATTGAGAATAATGAAGTGTAGAGGAATCTATATCCATAAGAAACTTTACAAAAATATTTTTAAAAAAACAGTATTACTCTTCCAGTCTAGTTTACTGATAGCTCTGTTTTCAGTAGTTTGAGCAACAAAGACTAATAACAAATCTGAAAAGGAAAAATGGAAAACGATATCTGGGAATGAACAATTTAGGAATTCCACTGTGTTTCTGATTGCTGTATAAAGCCTGTTCCTCACTGTTATCTCATTTTATAGTATTCCCCAGAATGCACGAAACATTAGATGTCAAGATCATAGCAGTGAAATAGAGATGTTATGAACTTCTATTCCTAGTTAAACAGTCTATCTCTAACAGTCTGCTGAAAATTGTTATTTTGATGCATTTATATGTATGGTGATCTTTAGGGGTAAAACTAGAGGGCTAGCTGTTATAGCTAGGGTGGGATGGGAATGAAAATTAGAGTTTAGCTTTGTGTTTTTTGAGGATGAACAATTTGGAGAATAGGCCAGTTCTGAAATTCAAGTGTAATATCTTTGCCAACATTAAATATATGATCACTATTCTGGTAGCTGCAACAGGAAAAGGAGACCAAAAGTAAATTATAGTTGCATTTTTTTTTAGCTTTAACTGTTTCTAAACAGCAGAATATCAGAACCCGTGTGGAACAAGATAGAAAAAAGCAATCCATAAGAAGTGACTTTGGGAGCTGCTAAAGGAAAGGCAATGCAGAAAGGACAAAAGAGTGCATAGAGACGAAAAGGGATAAGCAGAAATGGGAGGAAAGAGAGCTTGCAGAAGACAGAATTAGAGTTTATCTTGGAAATGATAACATTTTCCCAATCTGTGTGTGACTAAACGTGACAGTATGGTACTGAACAACTCATGAGCAACAACTGCAAATGTAGTTAATACATAAATACAGGTTTTTAGTTTCAGTCATTCTGTAAACTTCTCTCTGACATCATCTGCTATGATACTAGGTTGATGGAAATGACTTGGACTAGCTTTGTACTCCGGTCTTCAGACTATCTTTGCTTTGTCCGCCTAAGAGTCTGCACACAGTTTCTAATGTCAATGGCATTAAATAGTTAAGGCCAAAGTTCTTCTATTTTATCACATCCTGGAAATGTATTTCGTTATTTTTTATAAATAATGAAGATTGGCCTGGAAACTTAGGTTCATAACCTTGAGTCACTTAGTAGCTGTATGTCTTCTGTGCGTGAATAAAGGTTTACAGAGTTATAATGGAGTATACATAAGAAGGCAACAACATAAATAATGGTAGTGCTTTGGCATGTAACTAAAGTAAATAAGAAGTGGTTGAGACTTATTTTCTCAAATTTTGGACGAAGAGCTTCTTAACAATATTGGAAGGGGTAGAAAAGGAAGTTGAAATAATCTTATCTAAGGTAGACAAATAAAAGCCTGAAGAAGTGCATTAAGTAGAATTTTTCTTCCAAAATATTGAAAGCTCTCAAAACCCAAGATTCCCTGGAAGATGAAGTGTTTAGTACTTCTGGGGACCGTATCATTTATGTAAGAAGGAAGACTGTGCAGCTTTCTTAAAAGCTTGTCAGGGCATAAGCGAGATCCAAGTAGTTTTCGGTTCCTGTCACAACTGTGCTGTAACATTTTTCAGCAATTTTTATGTTCATTCATTTGTTTGGAGCTTTCATGATGTGTTCCTCCATTTTACAGAAAGTGGGAGATTGATAACTGTTTACAAACCTATTTATTCTGAATATTAATTTGTATACTGCAGAAGTTGGACATGTATGTTGAATCAAGATTTTAAAATACTGACAATATTCTTGAGTGTTTATTTTTTTAGTAGTGATTTTCTGGAGGGTTACAAAACAGTGATGAGTTAATTTCCCTTCAGTGCCTTATGTGAGAAGAGAAAGAGCAGCCAGGTAGGTCCAGTCTGGTGTAGCTACAGTCCATTAAAGACCACAAAACTGGAACAAAATCTAATAATATAACTTAAAAAAAGAAAAAAAAAAAAAAACAGAGCTAATACCCTCTTAGGTTTCTTTTTTTTTTTTTTTTTTTCCTAGTTTAAGTAATGAGTGTTCTAATTTTATCATGCTCTAAGCTAGTTATTTTTTCATGGATAAATATTCCTAAATTTTCATAAGCAGACTATTCGCTTTGGCAGCACTGATTATTGTTTTACTGATGTTTTTCATTCACAAATGTCAGTGACTCAAGCAGCTAATGGCAAAGTTGAAAGGAAGCCTGTTGCCCAATTTTAGAAAAAAATGCCCCTGCCTGAGAATAGCGCACAATTTATTTTTAGATTAATGTTATCTTAAAATCCTTAGAAGGGTGACTTCATACTTTTTTTTTGATACTATGTCTAAGAGAAAAACAAGTAAGATAGCATACTTTACAGTCTTTCTTAGTGACATTCTCACTCAGTATGAATACTTGAAGGTTTTGTGTTACATATTTCCTTTCAATATAAAATGAACATTTCTGCTCATTTACAGAATTGAGGATTTCTTAATAGTTCTATAGTATCCTCCCCAAAAAATCAGTATGGTCTTAGTTGCTACAGCCAATACATACATTCCCTTAAACATTGTAAAACAAATATTTAGCATTGTGTTGTGATTTAAAGAAATAATGCTGTAGGGGAGAGAGGGTCAAACAGAAAAAGACATTGACAACAAGTCAGCAGCAGAATATTTTTATAGTGCTGTGTTCATCCACATGGTCCCACACCTTCTTGATTGTTGATCAGGTAAATTGGTATCTGCTCAACCTTCTCTTCCTGGCGTCCAGTTCTGTGTTACCAGGGGCTTCATTTTGTTGGGGCAATCTGTGGCTATTTCAGTAGGAAAGATTTATGCTTCGTTTTTGCTGCTTGGGTGATGTGAATCAATTGTATTCAGGGATGAATACAGACCATTGATTTTAGAGGGCTTTATATCTGCTCAGCACTTTTTAACAGTCTTTTATTTGGGTGTCTCGGGCTTAGCCACCTAAGTTTGAAAATGGTGTCCTAGATGTATTTGTAGAAAAATGAAAGGGCTTGATGGCACTGGTTTTTAGTTAAAGCAAAACAATGATCATTCATTGCTGAGCTGTTATATCCGGGCAAAACAGGCAAAGTGATTCGCATCACTTAAGCATAACTACAGTACAGGATCCCGGGAAACTATAGCCTATGCTCTTATCAAAAGACTGACTACATTTTGTCAAAATTTCACTAAGGAAAATGGAACCCTGTCTTAAGAGTGGCTCTGTTTTTTTTTTTCTTTGGCATGGTGTCCTGTGGCTCGTTGAGAGACAGGACTGGAAACAAATTTGTTTTGCTTTTATTTTTAACAAAGTTATTACATCACGCATGATAATTTATTCAATTAAATTACATAATCCTTTCGTGTAAGACTTGATTCACAAAAGCAGTTTAGGGTGGAACTGGGATTAGATTTCAGAAGTCAACTTAGTTTGTAGGTTGATAGCAAAACTTTATCAGCATGTCATCCTGAGATACACGGACATGTTTTTTCTTTGTCCAAGTCCAGGTGTGATTCCTAACTTGTTCTTACTATGTTTATCTGAAATTGATTAACACATCTATGGCTTAAATCCTGAAAACATCAATGCTGGGTATGTTCATATTCCATGAGTGTATCACAGTAAAACTAAAATAAGCTCTTCAGAGAAAAAAGTCATACCAAGAAACTTCATCAAATGTCTATTTGTACAAAAAAAAAGCATACATATTTATCCCAGACTATAGTAGTTGAGGTGAATGGTATTTCTACTGAATGTGACACAAGCATCACTGTAAACTTCTGAATGAATTTCCTCAAATGTCTTTGAAAAGCAGACTTGTTAAAATCCTATATTTAAAATCCTGTTGTGTTTCTCAGTCATAGTCTTCCAGAGAAATAAAGAAAAGTTAAGCTCGACTTCCTAGTTTTCCCTCCAAATATTTCTCATTTTCAGAAGTCTGTGCGTGGAGTCTTTCGCTGTTTTTGTGACTTGTACAGAAGTACAGGGTTGGCTTGATTCAGTCTGTTGGTTCGTAGCAGTTCCTAGGCAGTGACTAGAAATGTTAAGCTACGTGTTTGCGAAGCGTACTGTACGTATTGGCAGCTTGTAAGAAGGTAGTAATAGCAAATGCTTATGATGCAGACCCCATTGCAATCTTTTCAAAGTAAATCCAAATAAGCAGAATAAACATCCGAAGTAAAAAGCACTCCTATTAAGAATCTGTTGTAAATGTCCTGCAACAAAGGCAGACTTCGAGCACCTTCCATTAGTACCCTAAATATGATGGTACAATGAAAACAATTTTATATCGTGAAGTAGCCTTATAGCACTTGACTGCCATTTTTAATTACATAACTTGTTATATTTTTCTGTTTAACTGGACGTATTTTACTTCTTATGTGCTTTATTATGTATTTAAAAAAAATATTCTATTTGTTTATAAAGTTGAAAAATAGAATAATTTATCTGCTTAAAATAGCCATTTTAAATTTATGTCTCTATGAGATAGCCACGAACAGCTTAATTTCTTCAAATTTATGGTTTCTACCACTGGTTTGAGTGTTAAATGTCTGTGTGTGTCAGTTTTAAATTTGTTAGCTAAGTGAGAGTAATTCTTTTTTTGCTTCGTTTATGTTAAATAGTTATCATTTGCCAGATAAATCACATGATATTGCTAGTAGCCTTGAATATAGAGAAAAAATGTACAGAATGGAACTTACTAATTAAAGATCTTGAACCAGATGATTATAAGAAGGTTCTACTAAGCTGCTGAAGTAAGACAAATGCGATGTATTAATACTAAGAAAGCTACTAACCTATTATATTATGTCTGATGTACACACAGAAGCAAGGAGTTTCATATTAAGACTATTTTATTTCTGCCTTGTTATGGCTGTATAATGTAGCTAAAGAAATCATAAGACTTTATGATTGTGAGATACACAGAATGTAATTTAATCTCAGTTTACAATTGTTTCACTTGGGTTCCAACCAAGTTCACAGGAAGAAGGGATTGAGGCTGCTGTACGTATCATTTTTAGTATGCTGTGTTACACTAAGTGCTATAGGTGTAACTCTAGAAAACCTTGGGTGATGGAGAAGGACTCTTATAAATCTAACTCATTTTAAAATGTACTTCAAAATAGACTAAATTATCATGTGAAATATATGTTGTGTGTTGATGATTATGTCATCTCAGCTTACATGTGGGGATCTTTGATCTGGTTATTACATCGTCATTACTGATACAAGGAGAACCTTCCCACTGAATAGTTATTAAATATTGAAATGTTCTGAAGATATTATGTGAAATTAAATATTTAATTTTGCATAATATATTCACAGAAATGTTTCAGCTGTTTTATATTTCGAGAAGATCCTAAAATGTAACATCTCAATATTGTATGAACTAACAGCTTGACAAATTTCATAAATGCTGTTTAAGGCGTATACAGTAACCTATACTTTGCTATATGAATGTAGAACTGAAGGACTGGAAGTGATTTCCTTGGTCATGGAATTCAGTCAACTCCTTTTAAAAGAAAATCTCAGAAATTTATCAAAGTCTACATACATTTATCCAGCTCCAGATGCATGCATGCACTGAGAGTTTGGATTGTTACAGCTAACAAAACATGCCAACAGAGCAGGTAAGTGAATGGGGAGAGAGATAAGAGGTAAACAAAGTATTAGAGAATTAATTAAGAAGCTCTTAGGACCAATCCAAGTAACTCATCCCAGGGAAAAAAAAAACAGCAAACCAAACCAAACCAAACCCATCCACACCAAAAAAACGAAACATCAGACAAAAAAATCCCAACCACACAAAATCCTCACTCAATTACCTTCAGTTAGATTTTTGCTGTAGGCTTCACTGAAGCCCAAATTTCACCCTGTGTTCTCACTACTAGCAGATGAGCCTCAGTAACAACCAATATTAAACTAGACTAAGATAGCTCTCTTGTTTTCTATAAATCAAAGATGTTCACATAAACAATCACCAATTTGTGGCAGACTGCCAAGTGTATATTTCTTACTGTAACCACCAGTGATCATCATGGGGATTGTCATGCTTTTCCCTCTTGGAATCCACATTCCAGAATAATTGTGCTAACAGCTTATTCACAGCTTGTTAAATCGTACTTGATTCAGGGAAATATTTGGGCAAAACAGGGTGCCTTCAACATACTTCATGAACACAGCAGACAACCAGTCTTCAATGCTGTGGTAACAGATTTATTCAGCTTGATTTAGGAAAATGGCTTGGGTTAAAGGCTGTCTGTGATTGAGCCCTTATTAAAACCATGGGAAAAGGTACATTGACTCAATGAAAAGATTGAGAAAAGAACGTATTTTTAGCTTCCTTGCCTTTAATAGCTTTAGGGTCTTTTTCTTCCTTTCACCATTACCGATCCATTGATTTTGGTGAGACTTTGGTAATAGTACTGCAAATGAGCGGCAGCCACTTGAATTGTTTCCTATGTGGTATTAATGAATGAGCAGTATGATACAAATGTTCTGTTTGATACCTCAGTTAGGATTTTAGATTGGATGCATGAAACCTCATAAGTAACCATCATCCATCTGTCGAGGGAGAAGCGTAACGTATACATGAGGTTAGCCCAACCAGTACTATGATTCCCTGAATGCTTCCCTGCTGATCAGCTGTTGCCTAATAGGTAAGTGGCCTTTTGGGTTTAGGAGCCTTGTGGGATCCATTTGTGTCCCTTCTAGCTACAGGGCAAAGTGAATCCCAAAATCTTAGCTTGTGCTTCTTTACTCATATCCCATTTTAAGTATCTGTCTGCATGCTTTGATCTTGTGTAGCTCTCTTGTTGGAAAACTTGTTAAAAGTACTAGAGTTAGGATGAGACACTAACACGTCTTACTCTAACCACAAACATAAGCTAACAGGTAAGAAGAAAAGTATCAAAAGTATCAATCAGCTCTTTCTCATACTAAGAGATACAGCAATATTCAAACAAGTTTGCATTTTTAAAATGAGTAATCTTTCTTATATCCATGCCAGTAAGACCATGTTTGACCTACAGGTTGCTCTTTTTTTTGCCTGTTACTGGCAAACAATTTTATAGGCAATATACCCCTTGAATTCCAGTTGAAAATTGATTTTTTGCATAGAAAGTATTGTTAAAAATTTTGTGAAGATGTCTAATGTTTTTAGTAACTGAAGCTGAACTATTTTTAAAAGGTGCCCGAGAGCCTGGTTTGATATAATTAGTCATTCATGTTTAAATATTTTATTGTCATGCCATTAATCATGATCCCTAAATATTCTTCTTCACTGTTGTTCTCCAAGGGAGCCTCAGCACTTTGCAAGGTCAAGCAATAATAAGTAGTGATGGTTGCAAATAGCCCAGTGCAAAAGGCAGTATCAATGGCATGACAGAAGTGGAAATTCAGAGCCTTCTGTAGCGTCATCTTCGAACCCAAAACACCCACTGAAGTAAAAAATCAGGGGCAAACATAGGTCAGGATGTTTAGGTCACCATAAAACAAGCAGACTAGATGTTCATCTCCTCTTTAATCAACAGCATCCTTTATTTTGGGTGGATTTTTGCTTCATATGTAAAGAAAACAGCATCATTTCAGACCAGCTATCCAAATTAGAGAAGTCCAGGGCATGACTCTTCATTGATTTCCTATTTGATTATGAGTGAACAAAAATACAGAACTCTTACAAAAATATGTTCTTGAAACCCTATTGAAGAGGATCAAGAAACGGAAAGCATTAGGAATATAGTGCTGGTCCCTTGATCCGCCTCATTAGTTCAATGGGATTTCAGAAGCGCTGGTTTTAAAATATTGTTCCCACACGTTTGTTGAATTCTAATCAAAAGGTAAATCGATCAGTAGTAATGTCTTGGATGTAAAGCCTGCCGTTTAAATAGCTAGCCAGAAATTGCCCATACTTTCCTTGATACATCTTTAAAACAATTGCTGTATGATGGGGTAGCAATCATTGCAAGGATAAGGGGGCCTAAAAATATATCTCTTTCCGAGTCATAACAATAAAACATAGTTCCATTTGTACTTTTTTGGAAATAAAACTGATTTAATGTAAAAACAACTCAGAGTGGCTTCATCTTTGGGTATTATTTTTGCTTAAGAAATCAAGTTGCAAATTGCACTTGGCAAAGTGTTAAGGCTGTCATCATTAACCAGTACCCATCACAGAAAATACTCTTTTGTGCCTACTCAAATGTATTTTGGATAACAGAAAGTTCCGTTAACATACAAAAATTACTGAAAAACATTTTATGTTGTAAATAAAAAATGCTGTTAGTTGTTAATTTTATACACATTTTTCAGTAGCATTGTAACAGGTATAATTAAAAGCATTACAGAAGTTAGGTTATAAAGTATTGATTTTAAATAGATACCTTTTATTTTATAAAAAATGGGTGATCAATTTTTAACATTTTTCTAATAAAATGTCGTCAAATACAAGAATAAATGTGCACGTGAAACAAATTTGCTGGCCTAATTTAATCAAATACACTTCTTGGACAATATAAAGAATAGAAATATTAGTACGAGATGCTATTAAGAATGGTACAGTGTAGCGTAATTTCCTCTACTACTAAACAATTTTATTTAAGAAAACTTTCAGACTTTTCACTTACAGTTCTTTCAAGTAAGTACTTTATTTGAATTTGAAATATGCTTTACAGTAAACCTACCTCTTCTGCTGATATTAGGGGTTTAAAACATAAAGAAAGAAAGAACAAGTTAACAGTGAATTTTGAACTGAAATACAGTGAGCGTTGTGGTCACCATCATAGCATGAGGGGGTTATGATTGCAGCTTTTTACACAGAAAATACCATATTACAGCCATCGTGAGTACTACCCTGGTATTTTTCCTCTCCTCTCTCCTCTCCTCTCCTCTCCTCTCCTCTCCTCTCCTCTCCTCTCCTCTCCTCTCCTTTATTTCACCGTTGTCAAAAAGCCCAACACAACAAAACACTTCAACTTCTGCCTCTTCATATATGTCCCCGTAATGCTTCCAACCACAGTTTTGCAACAGGATTGTTAATAAAAGATCTTAGAATATATTCTCACAAGCATTGATGAAAAGATTTTACCACCTCAAAGAGAACCTTTTTTTTTGAGTATGTTTGAAAGCTACATACATTTGTTGTTTTCAATTGGCTGCTGAAAATTAACATGCTTACGATTTTATATGTAGTAGAATGCATACTACCTGGTTACAACTTCTCTCTTAGGAAGATATATGAGATCAGTGTCTTTCTTAAATAGGGACAGATTTACACATTCAGGACCACCTGCATTTTAAAATAATAAGTAAAATAAAAGCAGGAAAGGTTGTTCTGTGATATGAGGGCTTTGAAAGTTCATATGCAACTGAGTACGATGTTTCAGTCCTTCTCAGATGTAGATACCAACAGAACTTGAAAAAAATTGCTTGAAAATGATATGCTATTGTATCTATTTGTATTACTGGGTCTTAAAAACTTACTCAAGTTCTGTGTCCCCATTGTGCAAGGTATTGTAGCAGTACAATGAAAAGACAGTTTGTTTCCAAAAGAGCCAAGAATGTTGTGTCTTTGAAGAGGTTTCAGTAATAATAGAAACAAACAACTGCAAATACCCTCCAGTATACCTGAATAATATTCAGTGGTTGCAGTGTCATCTACATTACAGTAGTGTTCTTTACACCATAGGTGATTTTTTCTGTGGTAAGTCAAAACAATGATGTAAATCTCTGAAATCTTATTTATTGTTAGTAAAGATGACCATATAGGACAGCCTCTATCTGGGTATGTTTTTATAACAACTGTTATGCTAAAAGGCATTTTATTTTTAGAACTTTTTATGTTTTCAGCTTGTTCTTCTTAGGAAGGTTCCTTGGTTCACCATTGGCTTGCTCTGAACATGCAGAAAAAAACTTCATAACTACATTTTATTAGTTTAATTAGAGGACAAATGTTTGGCAATAATACGGACAACTCTGATAGTGTTTCCTTCCTGTCAGATTCAAACAACTCCTTGTCCCCGTTCTCTTCCTTTCATATAGCAATTGAGGGACTGCAGAAAAAGCCATGGTTGCCATGCCATCAGAGATGGTAGGAGCCCTGTCTCTGTCTGTACCTCACCTTGCAGGTTTGCTTTTGCATTTACTTTTTTTTTTTTTTTTTCAGTTCTGCTATATTAAGGAACCCTAACAACTTTCCGTCCCAAAAACTTGGCCAAGTTCTGATGGTTCAGTCTTTTTTCCTGCCTAAGGGAATCTTGTCTGCAATGCCGATGGGAGTAAAACCACACCTCCTCTTGCCTAACCTGACATTGAAAACTGGAAAAGCAGTTTCCCTTTTTCCCCGATGGTGTGATCTGCTATTAGAGAATATAACACTTCACAAACTGTACAGGAAAAATTGTATACCACCTTGTGTGTAGCATGGGGAACGCGATTTATGTCTCTGTTCTGCTTATAGCCTCCCCCATCTTTCAAACAGCAGGGAAGGGGCTCTTGCAAATGGAAAAAAAACCAACCAAACCTCTCCAAGAGAGAAGTATTCCTTTCCTCCATCTTAGGTTCTTAGAGAAATCCTTGCATTCAAAATTGGTGGAATATGTTCTCTTTTTTTGAACTGATACAATGAAACCCAACTTCATTGATTGCTAGGAAATGTTGCATTTCTGTTCATTTATTCAGCAGATAGATGACTGTGTTTCCCATGTTCAAAAATTTAGTTTAAAATTGATCGCTGACTTTGTGATCACAAATAGTTTAGAATGGTATCAGTTTAACAGTGAGATAACAAGAAGAGTCCTCCAGTGTCGAGAGAATTAGAAGTTGTGGTATGTTGTCCCTGTAGGTTGTTCCCACCACTTCTCCCTGCTTGTTACATAAGGATATGTCTATCTTTCTAATTCAAAGTGGTAGTATATTTTTTTAATATTCTGAAAGAATTACAATCATCTTCTGTGAAAATGTAAGGAAACACCCTGTGTATCTGATAAACACTGTACCTTTTTTTCTAAAGTAACAAAACACCTGTGATAACTCATGGTTTATGTATGCCTTATTGCAGAACTGCATGGTGTTGGAAGGAGGGTTTTTTACTGAAAATGGAAACAATGAAAGAAAAAATCCCAGTTCTCTAACAGTTGCCTATTAATAGTGTTTCTAAATCTCACACCTACAGTCCCAGTTAGCCAGTGATTGAGTAGCTCCTATTTCTACCCCTTTCTATTTGAAGTTTGCAGTATAAGCAATCCTTAAGGTAGCATTTGCATTTGCTGACTGCTCCAGCACCCTGATGACTTCATTAATTTCTGTCTGAGGCTGAGGAAAGAGAATAGGTTTTGTTTTTACTTTTAAAAGACTTAATGTTTTTTTATTAGCTCTATGTTCGAGCATGTCATCATTTGAAATGCCCATACTGCATTAAGATGTACTTTGTTTAATATGTGTAAAAACAGGATGGCTGATTGCTAGTGGAGGATGCAGATTAATATATTTAAAAAAGGTTGTATACCTTCAAAAAACCCAAACCACACAACTATAGTTAATACTTCATTATGTGCATAGTGTTAACCCTTACCCATGTTCCTGTGTTTTTCTCCTAACTTTGAAGAATTCAAACTGTTTTTTATTTCTGAAACACCTTGTTCTTCAAGGAGAATTCTGGTCACTTCTGTATCTTTTTCAAGGTTTTCTTGTTACTGGGGATACAGGATTTTCAGATGATTTTTCAAATAGCATTACATAAGGCTAGTCAAGGTAGCAAGGCGCATGGCTTGCAGCTCAAGGGAGGAAATTGCTTCATTAGAGCACCTGTTCTTGCATGTGCTACTAAAGGGAAGGGTACGTATTGAGAGTTTGTGTGGCTTTGTCCCTATCTCATCCCTTTCGCAACTATGCATTAACAAGCCCACTTGCACAAGTTTACAAGGAAAATCCTCTTTTCAGGGAATAGCCCTCTGCCAGCCACCAAAGAAAGGGTTACCATCTTCCTTACGAGTCACTTCAAGGCAAGGCAACAGCATGCTGGTTCTGCTCAGGGTCTACAGGATATAATATCACGAGCCAGCCAGAAGCAAATAAATTTCAGAGAAATTTTCAAGCCCTACTAACTGCTGAAATGGTATTTCAGATATTATTCATATTTGTTCAGATGCCATTAGGTTCTGTGTGAAAAATCACTTCCCTAACGCAGCTGCCCATTTTAGTTGGTTAAATGATGACTGGCAGCTTTTAGAAACTGGGTTCAGAGAATCAGGGAGCAAATTGCATACCTTGCTCACCGGCCGTTCAGCCTGTAAATTATGTGAGGTAGACACTCTTTTTGAAATCAATACTAAAAAGTATACAGAACTTGATTAAATAATACTGCATATGCATTAACGCTGGTTTCTGTAGCTGAAAGTCTCTTTACTGGAGTTGACAACAAAAATGTTTGAATACTGAACATTATTTGCTTCTTTTCCCATTTCTAATTAATGAAATCAGTTATTATTGTGATGCTGTTTTTATTTCAGAGGTGATAAAGGTTTCTATTTCAACAGAATTACTTATGCCCACACAGCAGTACTTGCTATTTCTCCTTTGTTGTTTCTTACTTAAGCGAAGAAGTTTTAGTCCCTCAATCTTTCAACCGGGGAGTGAAGGCAATATTATATGATTTAAATGGCCAGTCACAAAACACAAATGTCTAATAAATTAGCCGAGAAACCAATTCAGCAAAGACTCTGTAGGCTGGTATTTGTTTTCATAAACTATCTGGGAAATCTTGGCTAATGGCTTATGTATGAGTGGACTAGATGAGCAGTTCTTGGGCATCAGATAGCATTAAAACATAAATAACTGAACGGGTGTTAACTGTGATTCATCAGAATCAGAAATGCTTTGTGAATGTTACCATTCATTGACCTCTGATTTTTATATTTAATTGAAAATACAAATATCAAAATAACAGTAATGTGCATGCATAGCCAGCAGCCCTACCATGTTAAGTTTATAACTAATGCTTTCTGAAAACAGAACCACTTCATTTTCAGTCAGTATGTGAAGTAGTAATGTATATTCACTCACACAACTTGTATTTTATTCATGAAACAGAGAAAAGCAAAAACATTTCTAGCCCAGCAGCAGTCTGGGTTACGTGCCCGTGGGGCCTGCTTTCTTCCAACAGCCCTTCTGCTTCTGCTTCCCCCTCCTTGTGATGGTTATCAGAACATTTTGGTGCTGGTGCTTATAATGGGGTACAGATTATGAGAGGTGCTGGCTATACATGTGAACAGAAAGCAGTGTGAAAACTGTGCCTTAGATTTCACCTGCTGTTAAAACTCAATGCAGCCATTAGACAGGGTGCTGCATAGTGTGCTTTGGCTGAGGGTTTGGGGCGGTGAGATGGGCCGTTGCTGATACTCAGCACACAGAGTTATGTTGGCACTTTAACCGTGCATTTTCAGTCTTATTTACAATTTCCCCTCTCCCCTCAGTGATTTTTACATAATCACCTCAATTTGTTTTATAAGTGTTTAGGTACACCTTCTTTAATACATCCACTTACATCTTTCTTCATATTTATTTTTTTTAGCACCGGTGATGCTCATCTTCCCTGATAATGATCAGTGACAGTTTTGATAGTTCTGCTCTTTCCAGACTTTGTGCTGTCCTGTTCATTTTGCATATCTTTGTATGTGTTTTTTAGTATCTTCCAAAGGAGAAGTTTCTTAGATAACTCTGTATTTCTTTGAACATTTTCCCAGTAGTTCCTGTACATTCATTGCGGTGTCCAAACCCTCTCATCCTCACTCTCTTGCCTTTGGAGGGCAGTTTTATTATCTAGTTTAATATTTCTCTTTCCTTTGGCAAGCTATACCTTGTGAAACGTTAAATTTAAACCTTAAACCTTATACTTTAGGTTTTCCTTCAGACATCTTCCTTCCATAACTTTGGCCTTGGTCTCTTCTCTTGTTTCTAGCCTAGTCGGTTCACTTCCAAGGAGGATTATGAGTTCTTCCAACTGGATATTATTTGCAGAAGCCATCCTCATAGCCCCAAATTCTTTCAAAACTTATCTTAGCAAATCCACACTACTCTTCCCTCTGCACAGATTTTGCCTTGCGGGTTTAATTGCCAGTTTTACAGCAGCTTCTGATACTATATGCCTACTGTTTCATAAGCTCCACTTCCAACATTTTGGACCTAAAATTGTGTGTGCTTCAGTAGTATTGCATCACTGTAACCACTGATAAGTTTGAGACACAAGCAATGTGGACCAAGTATTTTAAAAGTCTCTTTTCTATGCGGCTGTCTGTTTCAGCTTTGTAATTTTCTTTAAATTTCTTTTGTTGTGGAAAAACTCAGTTTAAAACACAAATTATGGAACAAAATACAGTTGCTGTTTGTACAGTTTCATACACATCTTAAAATAGGCACAGAAGACATTCTCTGCTTTGGAAAGAAGGGTCCTTTTTTTTTTCTTTTTTCTTTTTTTTTCCCCTAATGTGAATACTAGCCTGATTGTATTTAGACTGCAATTGTAGATATGGTTCCCACCTGGCAATGAACAGTATAAGATTTGCTTGTTTGTTTGTAACTGCGTGTGCGTAGGGTATGCACACTGTTTGCTAACACCTTTCCTGACAGCAGCGATAAGCTGCCTAGGCTGGCGAGAGTTCACCTACCAGAGGGTGAAAAGATGAAAGGTCTTTTTATGAAATGCAAACCGAGAAGCTATAACATAAACAGAACTGCTCTCATAGAAATACTGATTCCCACCTACCTCTACACAACTTTATACTTTTAGGCTGTAATCCACATTTTATGCAAATAATCACTCAGTTTACATCCGAACATGAACAGCTAAGGGGAACTTGAATCCTGGTCTCCCCAAGATCCGTTCTGCCCAATAATTAGGTCACCTCTAGGTCGTCTTTTATCTTTGCTAAATGAGAAGTGAGACGTGGTTTAGAAGGTCTGATAAAAGCTGTGGGATTTTCATTATGTAGTTTTCTGCTGTGGGACATCCAGTGCAATGTATCTCTCCATTTGACTGGTGTTAGACTGCATTTAGAAAGTTGTGAACACCAACTGCTGTGGTCCCAAACAGTAAAAAAGTCAATAATTTAAGCATTAATTCTTAGGATGCTGTCGTTTTTAGGTTCTGAATGAGGAAAACAACATTTCAAGTCTTCAGTATTGAGCAAAGCATGGTGATTTCGAACATCCATGTGGTAAAAATAGTGATAAAGTAGTCATACCTTAATAGTTTCTACCATGTTGGTAGTAGCTACCATTTCTAAAAAGTAAAGAGTTTATCTCAGATCTACCTATACAGGAATAACAAGGGAAATAGATCTCTCTGAAGTCAACTATCTTAAAGTTCTTTTCACTTTTTTTTAACTGGTCTGTGAGGAAAATCCTTTAACCGTGCTGAGTATTTCACTAAAAGATCTGGTAGGAGGACTGGAACCTTTGTTGAAACTGGTGAAGATCTCTGAAAATCAGCATTACTGCCCTAAATCTGACTTCTCTTATTCTCTCATGCCTGCATTATTTCTTTTGTTCACTAGTGTCAAACTGCACAGCTATCCAATACATAGTCATCCCTTTTCTGTTCCCGTTGTCTACAGTGTTTTCCTGGCTTCCAAGAGACCATAAAAACTGCAAGAACCCTTCATCCCTCATCTTTGCTTGTTTCTTCTGTTTCTGTCACTTTTTGTGTGACTTTGTCTTTTCATTCCTCTGCACTCACTCCTTGTCCATAATGAGACTCAAAGAACTGGGGGGTGAAAGGAGGATTTTAGACTTCTTAAGGGTGCCTGGTATTTCCAAATCTCCCTTTCTCCTGCAGTCTTATGTCCTGGATGTTCTTACCAAAGCCACAAATTCATTTGCACTCTTCCAGTGATGCCAGCTTTCATTGCTGATTACTCCAGTTTTTGTTCAGCCACCTCCATGCTTTCTCCCATGCTGCCCATTAGGCTTGAGAGGACTTCCCCATAAAAAAAACTGTAAATCCACTATGCCTGTTGCGGTCCCTGGAGCTCACATCCCTGCGGTGTCTCCTGCGGGTTCTCAGTGGCTAGTCCGTGGGTGGACTGCAACTCTTGCATTTGTAGTAACTGGGAATACTTTGTCCTCCCCTTTTGCTCTTTCCTATTGTGTGTCTGCCTGATCTTTTTATGCTATACATGTGCAGTGTCAAATCTAATTGGCCCCTAATTTAGGCACCTACACATTACTGTAATTAATTAATACATCCATCCTTTGTTAATTTTGACAACTGTTAAGAAGCTGAAGGGCAATCGTACTATTAGCCGCCTGTATAAATGCAAGAATGCAAGAGACAGAAGATTGTCCATCGAAGTGAGGTTCTGCAGACTGGTATATTGGCACATCACTAGTGAACAGATGCACGGCATTCAGACATTCATGTTTCCATAAGAGAAGTAGCCTCTGTTTAAGGGACAACAAAAAATAGTGGGTTTATAATGGTAAGAACCTCCAAAAGCATGTCTGTGTTTATCAATTAAAGGATATTGAAACAGGAGAGCAAACTCAGTGGTAAGGGCAGTAAAGTGGGAGAGCCCTTGCTGTACTGGCCAAGCAGAGGGGAGAGCATGTCTGAGCCCTCCTCCTTATCCAAGGGGAAGAGTAATGGACCTTTGACTTTTAGTAACGGGCTCCCTTGTTCTCTGGCTATATGTTCATATTTATGAGCTTTCTGAGTTCCTTCTGAGGAGTCGCCCACAAAATTAATTTTCTTACCAAAACAAAATACAAGAACGGAAATTTCCTCCTGCCTCTAATTAGACATTTTTTGGTTAGGTTAAACAGTTTAGATTAGATTAATTGATACATAGTAGCATTCACATACTGAACCAACCTGATGTAATACCTGGTAAACTACATAGCAAAAAGACTTGTCTAACTTGTTTGAATGACACAAATAAGAATGCAAAGCTGTTGTAATTAGAGACATTATAAAATTTTAAATGACAGATAATTAATACAGAATATGTTGTTGGATTTAAATGTAAGAGAGGGATTTAGCAGATGAAGTTTCTCATTTCTTATAGAGAAATTTAACAAAGGCTAGTAGTGAATTAATCTTATTTCATTTTATTTGTACTTTAACAATGTATTTCCTGTTTGTTACACCACTTAAAAAACCCTGTAGTTAATCTTACCTTGTATTATACACTTGATTATCCATCAACTTTTTTGAGCTGTTTTCTTCAAATAGCTTAGTAAAAGTTTCCCAATTTCCCAATTTTTCACAGTAACCTTTTATTACCGGTTCCAGTGGGTTGACTGAGTACATTGGTTATGACCTCACTCTTCTCCTTCAGAGACATGCTCAGATAAAGATAATGGTTGGGACGGTATACAAAGATCACTGACTGTCATGCTGACAGTGTTACTTCATTGTCTCATTGTAATTTCCCCTCTGTCTGTTCTGCATGTATTCATGTATTTCACTTGTCTTGTCCTTGCCTGGTAACCTCTGAGGGGCAGAGATTGCCAGTTTGTTCAGTATTTGCACAGTACCAGCACAACAGATTTCTAGTCTATGACTCAGGCATTTTGACAATATAAATAACAACAGAATTGTTTTGGAGTCTTAGTTGAAAATATAACTGAAGTTTGGATGTGTTATGTGAATAACTTGTACCAGAAATGATAGGGCCTGATAAAATCATGCCAGCATTTAAATTAGAATTTAGAATTTTAGAATTTAGTGATTACTGTGCAAGACAGAAAAATGAAACCTTCCTTTCACCACGGTAAAGCAGACTGTTGTCATTTTTAGCATGTGGCATAAAAGGCCTATAGAACTGGACTTGCGTCTCCAAAATGTAGGAGGAAGCTTCTGCATAACATGCAGAATTTCA
>NW_009647008.1:67877-70377 GCF_000708025.1 Charadrius vociferus | reverse complement strand
TGTTGTAAAAACACCTGAGTGACCAATATGCTTTTTTGCTGCTTCAGAGTGATTCTAATTAGGTGACTGTTGTTTGATGCCATGGCTGTTGGATGATTATAGATAATTAAAGACGTTTGGCTATCCTCTTTCCTTCCATTCATTACCACATTTAGAATCCTGCTGCAATGAAACCGTAACTTTTGTTTACTTATATTGACAACTCTTATTTATGAATAATTTAAAACAAAACAAAACAAAACAAGCTGCAACTTACTTACATTATCGTTGGTTACAACTTTGCAGTCTTAAGTTACCCTCGTGTAATTTTTATTTGGGTATACACATGGAACAGTTTATAAGCCAGTGGGCCAGAAGTCAGTCCCCATGTACTGCTGGGGAAAAAAAATGGAAGAAGAAGAAAAAAGATGTTACATATACTAATGATAACATTCAGAAGTATTTATCGGGGGGAAAAAAATGTGGTATACTGAAAACCTATACCAGACCTTGCCAGTATGCATCTTCGAAGTGCCAGTATGGTGTATTGGCCTGCACAAACCCCATTTTGGTAGCTGAGTGTGATGCGCAGAAACGTTTACATATCCTGATATTAATCCTCTCAGGTGCTAAAATACCCAGAATGTACATCAGGGCATATCTGCATACAGCAAAGTGGCTTGCACAGTCTGGCTTTGCTACTGTGTGGATTCTTGATAGTAAAACCTTCTCTTAACGCCTTATCCTGTTATTTTTTTCGGCTGGTTTTCATTACTTGTAAAGAGAAGCCAAAAATCTGTCTTCGTACCGTTTATATGAATAGATACATAAAATATTCTTTAACCTTTTGTTTTTAATATCGTTGAGTCATAATAGATGCATGAGAAACTTTATGCTGCAAAACTTAATTATACTTTTATTCATTGTCTCCTTAACCTTCTTGAACATGTTTTCCAAACTATTGCAAAGTCTGTCTGTGCGCTGTATTTATTCAACGTCTAGCACTGTGTTCTGTAAGTTCTGATTGGAGTTCTTCCTCTTCTTTAATGATTGCCCTAATAATAAAAATCTGTTAGTAAGGCCTGATATCCCCTAATTATTTCTGTATAATGTGATGAGCAAATACCTTTTTTGTTTCTTCCTTTTTATGATTAACTGCAGTAAGCATCCTAAGGGCTTTTCTCATCCTTCCTGTCCTTACAGGCCCTTCTATATCCACCTGAGGCTTAATAGAGAAACTTCAGTTTGAAGGAGAAGAGCTTTCTCTGGCAATATAAGAGAAGAATGGCACAAAATATTGAATATTTTTTACACATAGGCCAATGATCAGACAAGTGCTGTGAGGGATAACTGTAACTTCCAGCAGTCCCTGTGATGTGAATGAGATGTGAAAGATTCCTCAAGGCAGAAACTGTTTTTCTTACTTGGTTCTCTTACTTCGCCTTTTCCAAGGATGACCGCTAATTGCTGCATCTCCTACTGCCACAAGTTGGAAATACTAGAATGATGGTAATAAAATCCACTTTGCTCCAAACTTTCTTGTTCTTCTCTTCCTAAGCCGGCCTCCAAAATTTCCTTAGGTCCTCAGACAGTACCTTATTTCTCTGTGTTTGTTCAAAACATACAGGTTGCATCAAGGATACAATTTCAGTCTGGGACTCACCGTGCTGTGGCAGGCTATCATACCTCTTCATCAGCGCTCTCAGTGACTTCCTAGCTGGCAGCCACAGCTTTTGGTGCTCTTGTAAGTGCGCAACCAGGGTTAAGTGCCTGGAGCTAGCCAAGCCCTTCAGAAATGTTCCTTAAAGCCAAAAACCAGTTTTAAAATATGAAAACTGCTCTGAGAGGCCAAATGTTAAATCTAAGACACACAACGAGTCCAGGAATGTTCTCAGTTCCTCCTCAGAGAATGGTGACTTGACTTACTGAAGATACGGACGGTCCTTTTAGCAGGTCTGAATTATTATAATTTATCAACACCAGTATTGGCACATCCAAAAAGAGTATGAAGGAACAACTTTTAACTCATTATTATTTATTTAAAATTCATTTATGGATTTTGGTTCTCAAAATCCAATGAGAAATTTGTGGGTGCCAAATGGGTCTACTTTGCAAGAACAAAAAAAAAAACAAAAAACAACCACCCAAAAATCAGTAATACCTGATACAAGTTAAATAAGATGCAGAAAAGTCAGATAAAATGTCAAAAATAAAAGTAGAAAACGAATTTAAATTCAAGGATTTTTTTTAAAAGGTGTGGAAAGCAAAGCTATCCACTTACATCCATTGTCTCCTAAATAGTAAGGGACAAATGATAGAACTTGGCTGAATGTGTGGGAATTATGGGTTATATTATTTCATTTTTTCTACTTCGTAGTTATGATAAATTCATAACTACGAAGTAGAAAAAATGAAATAATATATTGTTTTAGCAGTTTGGACACCAAAGGTAATTTGTTAGGTATTTTAAACATTTTATGCATACTAAGGACTCTCCTTAAAGTCAGGAGTGTTACTCTGA
>NW_009647008.1:20120-67806 GCF_000708025.1 Charadrius vociferus | reverse complement strand
GAACAGAGGCAGCTGTGGTCATTGTCTTGAAATTTGACCAAAATATGTGTCACTCCCTTTTTCACAGAACATTTCTGGATATCTCTGATGAGATTTTAAATAATTTTATATGCTTTAGTTTCTTTGGTTCCATTGGGAAAAAAAGAGGAAAGAAGGCATCTACCAGAAAAGAAAAGAATTCATGAAGATTGGTGTCCAGAATTTTTTGAATACAAAAGAATCTTTTAATTTTCACTCTACTTTCTTTTAACAGTTACTTAACTTTTGTATATGACAGGCCAGACTCAAATAAGTTTCCAAACTGACTGCTGAACAACTCTGTCATCCCAATTACCTGTCTATTTATTCAATTTGATCATGTCTCCAGCTTCCATAACCATAAGATCCATATTATTACACTCCAGTTAATATTGCTGTATTTCTTACAATGAATTAGCTTCTTTTTTTTTTTTTCTTTTTCCCTTTTTTTTTTGTATGATGGGATTAGAGTTCTTATCTAAAAATGAAGCCCTGACTTATTCCACAAACATTTTTGTTTGGCATATTCTTTGGAAAATTATCTAGCTGTGATTTTTTCTCCAAGACAATGAAGATTCAAGCTCAGTCTCTTCAGCTACTTTATTTCAGATACCTACTGTAATATGGAGATTTTGCCTAATCTTGCCATTGAAGCTGTTCTTTTGGCACTGTTGTGGCATTTCTGTATGTTGGTCTGATGGAAGCTTAGTGTCCTCAAGTAATAGAGTTCACATTGATCTTCACTGTTTTCTGATTGACCCAGTACGCACAAATAGGAAGATTTCTCTTCTCTATTTCTCACCTCTTTTCTGAACTGAATTAAATGGATGTTAAAGGCCTTCCTGTCTGTCCTGCATGTTTCATCTAGGTGTGACTGCAAGTTTGTCTCTTCACTTTTTTTTTTTCCCCGCATTGTTAAAGATCTGTAGTATGTGTTAGAGCACCCCCTGCCTACTGACACTCCTCTCTGACCACTGCCTGTTTCAAGATCTCATGGCAGAATAGATTGAAATGTGAGTTCTTGTGTGGAGTGAGCAGACTACAAGAGTAGGTGCTGTTAGCTCTCACCTGCCATCTGGGACAAGTTCCAGCTCTGTGAGTACTTCTCCTTTCCTGTATTAAGAGGTAAAGTAAAAACTGAGCACTGTGATCACTGTTTTGAATTTGAACTGAACAGAGTAAGGCAAAGATCCTTGCAGGAATCTTGGCTAGAAGGTAGTAGCTAAGCACCCCAGCGCTGCACAAAAAAGGGGCATGCTGACACCCCTGTCTTCCTTTTAGATTACTGCTCTGGTCTCCATCGACGTGCTGCTAATTTCATAATACACCAGGCAAATTATGATTGCAGGCAGAAGTTTCCAGAGCACTAGAGATTTTTCAAGTGCATTGGGTTGCCACGCTCATTTTTTTCCAGAGACCCTTGTTCACTCGTTAGTTCCATTTCTCACTCATTTTCAGAAATAAGTACGTAGGACTAAGTCACATATTACTTCTTACTAAATTTTCCTCATAGACAATTTTTTGGGGTATAGATGAACTTGTGTTAAAAGATAAGGTTATTAAAAATTTGCTTGTGTTTTCGTTGTTTCCTGTGGGCAAAACATTTTTTGCTTGGTCAGTATCATCATAGATTTTCCACTAAAATTTCCACTTACAAGTTACTGGGCTTGATGCAGGAAATATGAAGAGACATGGGCCTCTATTATTGGGACTTCAGATTAAGTTATTATAATCTAATCTTTTTTTCTTTTCCAATCAGTCATTGTAAAACTTAACTTGAAACTTTTCAGAACAGTGGGCAGTATTTAGCGATCAGTAACAGTGAATTGAGAGTGCAATCCTTGCAGCATAAACTAATCAGTCAGATATAACAGGGAATGTGATTTTCATAAATAAAAAGATGTGTTCTGACTATTAAACTGCAAACCAGAAACTTCTTGCTCTTCCATTACCTTACTGAGCAGCTATGAAGTTTAACAATAAGCAAACTTTAATTTAGGATGCAGTTAAGAAGTTGAAGAGATTTGTAGGTCGCCCCTTATTAGAATTGTCCCACGTATTTTTTTTTTAATAGCGAAAGCACTAGCTACTAACCAGATTTCTCACATAGATTTGTATTTTTGCAGAATTTTGAAGCTGGAAATATTACACTACAGCTTTGTTTATTATTCCACCTCCTGTCTCAGAGCACTGAGTTGTGCATTATGCGTCAAAACATGTTCTGTTCTTTCAGAGTTCTTCGGCAGGCAATACGATGTAATTCATTATGCCCCGAAGATAAACAGTACCTCTTGACCTTTTCAAGAAAAGTTGCAATATTTTCTTATTCCAGAATGTAATATTGTACTGAGCCGATATCAATGTGATAAGATAAATGTTTCCTTTTCTAATGTAAACCAGAGTGCACTACATTTATATAAAAGTCTTGGGGGATACCCAAAGCCTC
Source organism: Charadrius vociferus (assembly GCF_000708025.1). NCBI lineage: Eukaryota > Metazoa > Chordata > Aves > Charadriiformes > Charadriidae > Charadrius > Charadrius vociferus. The sequence goes on along the minus strand of NW_009647008.1, from coordinate 65,342 downwards.
CAGATAAAAAGGGGCAGCTTGGCTAGTGTAGGTCTGCATTTTTGAATTCTCAGTCTCAAAGCGCAGAGGGCAAACTGCATCCAGTCTTGAAGATGATGGCCAGGATTTTCAGAAGTGAACAGATTTTTGTGTTGCCCAATTTAGGATTCTTCTAAAAAATTTTCAAGCAAATTGAAAAGTACAGGATTTATGTACTGTTTAAAAAAAAATAAAATATCAAACTAAGACTGTAAGCACCTTTCTCCTCAGTACCAGGATCTTTTGTAATATCCCGGCTAAAGCACATGAGTCAGTGCTACATTGTGTGTAGCTATCTTGACTTTTACTACACTGAAAAGTATTTCAGGAAACGAAAGACTAATGAGGAGTATTTTTTTATCTCATTTCTTTTTCTGCATTCTCTGCTGTTGTTCAGACCACAGTTTCCTTTTAGTCTCTCGACTATTCTTTATTTAACCCTTACATTTCACGTGGCAAGTTTCTGATTGATAAAGTCGGTTGCACACAAGTGTGGCCGCCACGGTACAGTGGGGCTCTGATCGCGGCCCTGCCGCCCGCTTCGTTTCCCTTCTGCTTGAGAGGCAATGCCCAACTCCAAAGGAAAAGCGCATTCTGCTTAACAGACTTTGCCCAAGTGTTAATGCAGAGTCTGGTCTCTTCTTTCTTGGCAAACCTGCCTCCCAATGGCCTCATTTGCCTTAATATGTTAAATGTTTTTGTATGCAGGTCAGTACTCTGCTTTATATGTGGCATGTAAAAAAACTCTGTTATTCATGTATATTCTATTCACAAGGAAGAGTGGCTTTGACTGCAGCTAATATTACATGTAAAATGACATGGTATATTTTAAAATCAGTTCATTATTAAAAAGGATTTACTTTTGCTGTTACTGCATTTGGAACTTCATAGATATTCTGAACTACTGTAAGCAAAATAAATGCTGTTGTTACACTATAAAGCAGTAACATCTTTCAGTCCTTTCAGGTTGAAATAGGACTGTTTTAAACATACCAATCACAGCATATAAATTAGATTCAACAGGGATTAAAATCAGGAGAAAAGAACAGTAAAAAAACAGGAGTAAAAAGAAGTGACACATCATGAAATCTGTCTATTTTACATACGTATCTTGTTAATTTCATTTAGTTCTAGACTTTTTTGTTTGTTAATTTTTTAATTTATTTAAGCTTAAGCAAGAATCTTAAAATCTGGGGACAACACTTGGAACAAGGAAAGATTAAGGCCTGTATTAGGAAGCTAACTGAAAAGAGAAAGTTTTGAGGGAAAATTTTAAGTTCTTGAGTGAAGTGAAAACATGAGGGAAGATGAGCCTGCCATTTAGGTCAATATAAGGAAAACCTTGGACTCACCCAGGGAAGAAGAATACCGTAAGCAGACACATGAGGAGAAAAAAATGAAGATGAAGTTCTTTAGGGGTCAAGTTGATTAGACTTTGAAAATATAAAATTTGAAACAAATTTTTAAACAAATTGTGTGTTCACCAGGGAACCAAACAGAATGCATGAACTGGACATTCCTTATATGGGAAAAGAAATAATTTTAAACTAATGAGTTTTAAAGGCAAAATACTTGGATTTTGTATTTGCAGGTGTGATGTAATCAAACATCTTACTTAGTCCCCACATTTGTGACAGTTGTATGTATCTGCAGTAAAGACGGTCCAAAAATTTCTTCCAGTTTAAAGGAAATTTCTAGAATATGTATATTTTTTTGTGTGTATATGTATATTTAAGTTCATGCAGTCTGTATCCCGTAGTAAAGGAAATGAGCACACTAAGGCCGAAGGGGTATAAATGACTCGGCAGAGTGTTTATCACTCAGTCTGTAGCTTATCTCCTCGCTCATTGTTGGGGATCGTTAAATGATCTATATCAAATTCGTTCTACAGCTGTCAGTACCTGCAAGCATATAAACAGACGGGTAAGATTTCTGGGAGGCAGATGCCCGCATCACTAAAAGGACTGATCTAATTGGCATAATCAGTACAAGAAATGAAGAGTGAACGAGCATGGAAATAGAATTACTTTTCTACCCCTTGAAAGGAGGCAGTAACAGGCTGCATTGATTTAGTTGCTCCTGCAGCTGACTATGCTGAACTTCCCCTGCATATAGAAAAAGGGCATTTTAATCTCCAAAACCATCCATCTGGCATCTTCCATTAACATTAAACACACACACACACACACACAAAAAAAAAAAAAGACAAAAGAAGAGGGGGAGTGTGGTTGTTGTCCAGTAACATTTATAGCTGACTTGAGGATCCTACAAAAATTGTAACCACTGGTGGAAGATGCGCTGTTGAGGTTAACTGTGTCTGCACACCCCGGTCTTGCAAGTCATGGCAGAACAGTTTGTCTGTGCCTTGAATTTCAGTGTCGCCTCTCATTCCTTCCTTAGTAGACTGAAGTGATTTAAATCTGTTTGAAATCTGTATACAGTTGGATATTGCTCGAAATGAGCTACAGCATGAGCAGACATGAGAGACTGACAGTTGAACACATATAGTAATCAGCAAGGTCAGGATTTAATTGTGGCTAATTTGTACTGGTTGAACACCTCTCTGAATAAAAAAATATTTTATACTCAATTATATTTATAATGTTTTGGACAATCAACATATGGTAAAACTTAACAGTATAACCATTTAATCTAACACAGGTTTGACCTGTCCCTCCTTTCTTTGCTTGTCAGAAGCTTTTATTCCTCTCTATATGAAAAACAGTTTAAGAAATGCAAGCCTGGATACAGGACTAGATACAGGACTCTTCCTATCGTTGGTCCTACTAATTATGTGATGTTGAGGACGCATTAAAGGCCACCATGTGAAATGTTAAGTTCTCTCTGTTCTCAAAACCTTACTGTTAGCTGAAAAATTCAGGAAACTTGCTGAAGCTGTATTACAACGTGGATGAATACATATGGCTTGTGACAGGTTAGATACAACACAATAATTTATGACTGTGTGAATGTACATTGCTAAATCCCCTTCTTTGTTCTCAAGTATAAATGCCCTTCTCCTTATCATTAATTTTCAGTTTTTATAAAACTATGTTGTTGAAGCTTTAGCTGTAATTATTTTGTCTTCTTGTTACACCTACGAAAAACCCAAACCAAAACAAAACCAGAATTCTGTTACATCAGAAACAATGTGGGTAAATATATTTGCAAAACTTAAAAAATATTTTCTAGAACAGACATTATTTCTCAATAAAAAGTTGCAACAGAGGCTTTTGGTTCTCAAAAATGCAGAAATGTAAAGAAAATGATGTCTGAAAAAACATATTCTGGAAAAAAAAAAGCTCAGGTTGATACTGCTTGCACTTGGCAAAATTTCAGAAATTGCTTCTTCCAACAGTTATATTGATTGGTAGAGGTGAAAATTCCCGCAGCCATTGCTCTGAGTGTTTTTTTGAACTTTAGCTTTGTTGCAAAATGTCTACTTTGGAATACTATTAATTCCCAATGTAAATAAATGTAAATGGTGCTCATGATATATCTTGTCTTGCAAGATGATGTAAAAGCTTAAGTGCATTCCATGTGTCCAAATTTCAAGGAATGGTGCTTATTAGGTCAGTAGAAGTGCTCCCTTTGTAGTTACAGAGTCTGCCAGTGCTGGTTGTAATAGCGGGAATATCTATACTACTTTAACTGTGTCAGACTAGTCGAAGAAACACTTGCCTTGAAGATTACAGAAGTCAGCTTAAGTAAAATTAATTTATTTTCCTGAGTAGCGTAATCATCACCAGTCACTAGAATATGTTGTCTCAGTGATATTGTGCTGGCCTGATTGTTATACTCTTATTATTATACGAGGCTTTTTTAATGCCTTCCAGGCAGGAAGAAGTGTAATCTCTCTTCAACATTACTTCCATTGTTTTTGTTTTGTTACTATTCAATTGTGATTCTCTTTGCACTTGTAAAAAAAAAATTTAAATTGTCTTTAATTTACAGTCCATGTAGTCTTTCTGTGATTCACCTTTTCTCTGAGTCTTTTTAGCAATGAAGAAATAATTCAGCTATTCTTTGCAAAGGCACAAGGCCTCTAGCCAGAATCTTTTTGATGCAGAAAATTATAAAGAAAAATATCAGGGATTGTTAAATTATTTTTAAAGAAATTCCTAGGCCTTTTCATTTTCACAGTACCCTTAAAATAAAAATAAAAATAAAAAAAATTTAAAAAAATCCTTAGTTCTTGAAGTTGAGCCTTTTCACTGTTTTCATTTGTCTCTGTGCAAAACCCACATAGCTGTAGCCCCTGGTGATACCCCAAAGCCTTTGCAATGTTCCCTGTCATCTGGTTGCCAGAGTCCCAGCCAACTTTGCCGAGCAGCCCCCTTGCTTCTTTACCTGTAGCAGAGTTTGTTAAGTGCCAGCACTGAGAGCTGGAGCACTCTTGGAGCTGGTGACTAACTTGAGCTCTGAAAATTACTTTCTCTGCAGACTTTGTCAAATTACATAACTCTGAATTCTCAGTCTTAAGTGCCTAAACATGAAGATGAAAAATACCATCAACGTTATTAGAATTTACAGAAACGATAATATGGTACTATTTTTGTGGATTTGATTGACGGGAACTCTGGAAACAGATGCTTTGCAGTCAAATCTGTTTTTTTCCCCCTGCTTCTTTGTTAAAAAAAAAAAAAAGGCTTTTCATAAAACAGTGGCTGTTGTCAGAATTTTGACTTCAGAAGTAAAACTCACCCCAGATGCATAAGGTGTCCATATAAAACTGATAGTTAAAACGCATCAGCAGACACACTATGGGGTGTTCTTGGAGGATCCTTCTGCAACAGTTCAGAATGAAAGGAATCTTCTTTTCCACCCCCTCTGGAAGGAGTGTTTATTGCTGTTGTTTCTGACGAGGATTTGTTTTTCCAACCTGTTGAGCTATGAAATTGGGGTCTTTTGAATTTCTCCCAAGCTCTCCCAAAATCACATCCTGGCTACTTCGGCTGAGAGGGGCTCTAAAGCAATGTACGGCTCAACTGTTTTGAGCACATGGGCATGATCTGCACTAGTAAATTCAACATACGGTTACTGGATGCTAAATTGGGCAGCTGACACAGGGTGAGACACACCTGAGCTAATAAGCATTTTAGCCCTCAAAATTGGGAAGACTGCATCCAGTTCCCCATTGAGACCGGTCCTTGGAAAAATCTGACTGCAGAGCTGTCCTTGGGCATTGCTTGGGAGAGTGCAGGTCAGCTCTGGTCAAAAAGTGTGCCAAGTGGCTTGCGGGTGCGGAAAATCACATTTCCAGGCATTCTCCAGTTTATCAGTGGAGGTGAAGCCTGAGAGAATTGGTAAAAGTGATATTGCCATCATACCCGTTTCAGTAATATTTTTTGTAACCATAAACATAAAAGTAGCTTGTAGCATTCATGACTTAGTGATATTAATGAACTGAGGGATTGCTGGAGAAGAGGGTGAGAACCTCTGACATTCATCCAAAATCAAAGATTGTTTCACCTGCCAGCCACAGCTCTGCCTTCAGGTAGCAACATAAGCCTTATGCCATAAACTGTGCTCCAGAAAGTATTTCAAAGCCATCCCAAAGTCCTGACATAAAATACTTTCTCTCCCATTTTTATTCTTCAGTCCACTGTCCTATGGCACAAGGAGAGCCCTGGGAATTGCAGTAGACTAATAGACATCATCCAGAAGCCTTTCTTATAAAAGGCGAAGCCTTTCCACTAAAAATGCTGTCATACTATGATGCCTGTCATATTTTTTTTCCCAAGTCTCAGAGCTGGAAGTACCCACATTTTGTCCTGCAAAATAAAAAATCCATTGCTAATAGGCGGAATAAAATTTTTAAAATAGCAGCTAAAGTAAAATCTACTATACATTGTAATACTATTATAGTATCAAAATACGTAGCCAGGAATAGATCCACGGTTTGTGTGATACTTGCAAGTCATTGTATGAAGTGATGATCTAGGAAGAAAAAATATATGGGTGTTCACGATAAAATGCACTGCCACCTGCCTAGTCAATTAAAATAAAAGGCAATATTAGAAGCAATAAAGTAGTACTGGACCATCACACCCAAGGTTAAAAAAAAGAGGGCTTTGTATGTATTTACTGATTTTTTGTAGTCCCACATCTTTCTACTGATGTTTGTAAAATGAGGACTGTGTGTTCAAAGCAGCACATAAAATGATTATGAACTTAGAAGCAGAACTTAGTTTATTAGTTTTGCATTATGTGGTGCTGTGAATAGTTTGGTATACTAAAAATATTGCCAGTATCATACCTAGATGAAGTGCACTTGTAAGACATAAAAGATTCTGCTCTATAGCATATACAGTTACTAAATTTCGGAAGCCCTTTATCTGCCCTTGAAAAGCCTTGATTCTCTTTTCAATCTCTGAACCTGTGGTTACATGGGAGTAGTGAGGACTAGGCACAAGGAACCGTTGTTAACAAGATATTTCACAAAATACTGACATGAAAGCAGAGGACACAATGTATTATTTATTGAAAAAGTTGGCAACCCATATACAAGATTAATTATCAATTGATTGTAGAAGGTGGAAGGTTGCAGCAAGTTTGAAAATTCTGCTGGTCATTGGTCAGAGAAAATTCTGTCATGTTGTAAAACTGCTCGGGAGGGATATAACAGGAAAGTCTTGATTGAGAAAGAGGTTGAGGTTTGGGAGGGTGAGTGTAAGTATCCAGGTTATTTAGATATTTTTTGTTGCTTAATTTTCAAGAAAGAAAATGGAACCTTTCTAATTAAGGTATGTGCGTGAAAAGGCCGCAGGAGTGTAGTGTTTCTTTAATCCGCACAATGCTGTCTCACACCTTGATGGTACCTCTATGGTTTTATTTAAATCATTTAAAATGTCAGTTTGATTATCAGTCTGCCATTTTCAGAATGAACTGTAAAAATACTGCAGAAAAACTGCATGGGAAATTTCCTGCGTGGATAGGTACTGGTTTTGATGTAAGAAAGATTTTTAGATTAAGTGGGAGATTGGGCTTTTTTATTACTTTTTTCCATGCTGTGAGGGCTGGTGGAGAGTGGGTCCGTCCTGCGCCGGGCTCTGCTCTCCTGGGTGGGTGCAGGCCGCACAGGCAGAGCAGGGGAGGAGGAAGCATCTACATGATAAGGTTTTACATATGCCTTATGTAAGTGTACAAGTGCAGACGTATATTTTTATTTTTAACGAATAATCTCAAATTGTGTTATGAGGGAAATAAACCCCTCATCTGCTCTTTTTTTTGTAAATGCCTTGGAGACAATGAAGGTAAAGGTATTTGAAGGAAGGGCGGGCAGTGGTGATGGCTTGGCACCTCACGTAAAGCAATCTCTAGAAGAAATCCAGAATTTTTGAGAGAAGTCACAAAGAGGAAAGTAGAGAAATTGTTACAGATTGATGAGGTTTAAACTGTAAAAAAAAATAAAAAATTAGGTATTGTGGAAAGCAGAAACTGGAAAATACTTCAAGGCCATGAAATCTGAAATACGTGCAGTGTCTTTAGAAGGGAAGAGTAATAATGAAGTGTTGACCATATTAAGTTGATGACAAGACATAATAGAGGACTGATAAAAGCTGAAATTCAGGTTTTTGTTTGTGTAAAGTAAGAGTAGTTAAAAGGATAAAATGAGTAAAAAGTATCTAAACTTCATTTCCAGGTATTTTGATCATGTCCTAGGTTGCCAGTGCTTTTTTTTTTTCCCTTTTTTTTTCTGTGCCTGCTAGTGATAGTGATTATGCAATATATGCTACATGGTTCAGAGGAAATGTTTACAATCTGATGCCAGAAGAGACTTTAACTGATGTGAAGTATTACATATGTTTGGCACCAACATAACTGGGTGTGTCTGCTTTTACAAATGCATCTAAAGATGATAATGCCCCTGAGCATATTTATTATTATAATTCCTTGATTATCTTGCTGTTTAGGAAGATTACTGTAGATGCCAAGGCAGTATAATAAGAATCATATTTTCCTGAGCGAGCTTGATGAAGTGTGATTGGAACATCTACCTTTTAATTCAAATGCCTAACCTGTTGTGTTGCTCATGTATACTACTTGGGAATTCCTTGTAGAGCTGCTATCATTTCTCCAGCACCTAAACGCCCTGGGAATTGCAAAATGTCTCTCTATTCCTCTTCTGCAAAACATTTTTACTAGCTTCGGGTCTTTTCTTTTTCATCCCTGCAAGTTTCTAATCATAAAGAATATACTCCCTACCAGATCTCCTCACAAGGGCTGAAACTAGGATGAGGAGCCTGAGGACATTTGCCTGTCTGTCTTCACTTGCATTTTAGCTTAAAATTAAAGCTCTTTGTCATTTCACTCTTTTTATAATCTTCACTCTTAAAAGTCCCCAAAGTGGAGAATTCTTTTCTCAGTAGGTCTGTCTACACGGACTGTTAAGGCTACCCTTCAAAACATACAACTCATTTGCCAGCTACAGCAAGAACCTGAAGGTTGGGATTCTTCAGAGACAGAGGGTCTGCATGTTGGATCATGCCTCCCACATCATCAGGAAATGCACCAAAAGAGTTAAAAGGTAGATAAGCAGCCCGAGAGGAAAGCTGCAATTACAGTAATTCAGGCAGGCCAGAGTAGACTGCAAGTGGAGATAGCTCTTTCAGAGAGATGCAGAGCTAATCAGTGCTACTTTTGTTGGGTTTTCCACAGAATATAAGCATTCCCTTCAAGAAGAAAGGTATTTAGTTTTATGTGTGTGAATGCATGTGTTACTTTGCACATATATACATATAAATTTATTTGTGATCATGGTACAGAAGTTTCTCGGGAGTCTCACAGTCCACAGTTAGTAGCAGATTTCAACATTTCAGAATCAGACCTTGTGTTACCAGCACACTTATAACTATTGCCGAATGCCACCATTGATAATTTCAGTGTCTAGAAAACGGGCTGTTTATTTGCATCACTTACTTCTTGTTCTCATATCACTGTTTTTACTGCTTTTTTTTAAACTCCAGACAGGACTGCAATTCTCTCTTCAAAAGAAGGTTTATCAAAAACCTTGAAAAAATATAAATAAAATGGCTACTATTGTCTCTCCTGTTTACGTTCGTATTTATTGTTTCTTCCCCTAATTATTCTTGTATTAAATATGTACCTGGAGCTGTTTATGCCAACTAAAGTTTTTAAAAGCATTACAAAAATACCCATGAGAAAAACAATAATGGGCTCAGTAGGATTTCAGTTGAGCTGATTTAGCTTTAGCAGTAAGGACTGATTTTTTGAAGTAGCTTAGACTAGGTAGTGACTTTAGATCAAATGATTTTATTTAAAACAAGATTGAAACCAGATTATGAAAGATACTTTGTAAGTTTTGGGTTTGTAGCTTTAAATTTAGACTCACAATAACTTATAATAATGAGTTAATTTGCTTTTGCCTTTTATTTTTGTGGAGACGTGACTTAAGTTGATCAAGTCGAGCTGCTGACCCTTGTTCTTCGCTTGGTTTTCTCTCCTCTTCCTAGCTCTCTCCATTTCAGCAAGGCTTGTATTGTTTATACTAAGAGTTGTAGTATCAAGAAAATCTTATTTCCTGGTACTATTGTGCCCATACTTGGTGGTGAGGACACAAGAATCTTACCCAGATGGCTCTGACTGCAATTAGGGCACAGAGCACTTAATTCTAAGCCATCTCCTGTTCTGTATAAACTATTTCTCTGTTCAGTCCAAAATTTCAAGGATAGTCTCGTAAACACCAACATGGTCATGTAAGGTCGGAAAATTCCAAAGAGCAAGTCTGTATGCACAGCTCTTACTGATCCTCTTCTGTTAACTCACCATAGAAACAAACCATGCAGAAGCTTCATGGTACTCAGTTTATGAGAACATGGTGTTATTTGAAATGTAGCAAGGTGTGAGACATCACAGTAATCCGAACTTGGCATGCTTTCACAGAAACCATACAATCGAATAAAATAGGGCTGGAAGACGCTTGTAAAGATCTTCCGTGTCCCAGAGCAGAATTACTGCTTTTAACTGTTCCTGAAGTTGCTTCTGAAACAGGTCCAGTGACGAGGATTTTGCAGTCTCTACACATTATACTCCTCCACTATCCCTACCATTGGAAAGTTTCTTCTTAAATTTAATTAAATCTCCCTGGTTTCAGTTTAAGGCCATTCTTGCTTGTCTGACCCATAGAGTACAATTAGTTCTTTCTGTGCAGAAACTTGCTGAAGACTGCTGTTGCTTTAGGGTTGGGTGGTGGGTTTTTTTTTTTTCTGTTTTTATGATCAGGCACTTGCTATCCCATAGGCTGGATTTTCTCATTGAGATCATTCTTAGTGCTCTTCTCTGGTCACTGGTCAGATGGTCCACCTCTTTGAAACATTGTGCCCCAAACTGGGTACATTTCTCTAGCTGTGTCTTTAGAAAGTGGAAAAAGGTGGAAAAAATACCAGTTTTGTATATGACACTTCTATTTACATGTCCCAGTTTGCTTTTATCATACTAACATGACTGTATTGACTTATGTCTTTAATACATCTTTTTCATCATAGATGTGTATTTTAAATTTGAGATTTCTTTAAATTATGCCCTTGTAAAACCAGAACTTCAATAAATAGACCTGTTAAAAATATTTTCAAAGAAACTTTGAAAAGTTTCTAATATCTAATGTGAAACTCAGACATGAACTTCGTTCTTCTCTACTGATTATCAATTGGATATTCCAGTAATGGTTGCTGTGCCTTCCTCCCATACAGCAAAAGCCTGATATGACCATCTTGGTAATATTTCCTTTTGTAGTTGCAATGTCACTCATGACTCTGGGTAGGGATTTATAAGGGCAGTGGTAAATCAAATCAGTTAGCGTTCAAATAACCGAAGCCCTTTCAATCAGTAACTCTTCAATAAATATGTAATTCCTCCCATTTTGGTTGGCTGAGAGAGTTTGATTTGTATAATTACTGTAACTTTATTTGTAATTACTTTGGTACCATGTAGATCCATACTTTTTTATGGATGGCTTTGGTTTCTATCTCACAGGGTATCGGGCTGAGGAATCTGTGCTTATGATGCTTTGCGTCAGCACTCCTTTGCCAGTCACAGTGCAGAATGTTATTTAATTGAAAATAAGTTGAGAAGATAGAAGTATTTATTTCTGCCTTGTAAATTGCTAAGGCTATTCCAGGGTAAATATTCTTTTGGCATTTTCTTCACATGTAATTTTACCTCTCCATACTACTTAAAACTAATCAATCCTCAGACTTGCCCTCTCTAAGGTTCTGTTCTCAGAATCTTGCTGTTGGCCAAAACAAAACATTTGAGTATGTGTTTCCTTTTGTTTTATATCTGCCTCACCTTTTGTTTTAGTTTATATCTTGATTATGGTTTTTGTTAATCATTTGCTTAATAATCTCCGTGCTGATTTCATTGTCTTTAATTTCTAAATTTCCCTTTCAGATTTCTATCAGTTAAAACTGCTGCCTTCTAACAGCCTAATGTTACAATGCTTCCCTTGATAGTATGTTTCTTTCTCCTCCCACATTTGCTCTGCATTTTGATTTTAGTACAAATGGAACCACTCTTGCTTTCATTTGCATCAGTTCCTTTCCTATTTATATATTATCAAACCATCTATTATTCCACCTAAGCCAACACTACTTTGTTTCAGACTGCTTTAATTGAAAGTGGGTTTCACAGCCAGTAAGTGAATGTCTACAATGGACAGACTTAAAAGAAGGTCTTTTTTTAACCAGCTTCTTTCAAATCAAGGTTACATACACATTTGTACAATGTATACATAATAATATATAAACAGATAATAATTTTAAGGATCTTTTTTATTTCTGGATTAACACATGGGATAGCTGGAGTCATTGTTCTTCTTTGTCCTTCACACTTAAATAGCTTTTTACATGTCTGCTAGATGATTTTCATGTGAAACAGTTCATACCAATTTTCCTGTGGACGACTTGTTCATGCCACCATTGCCACGTTGCATTCATGTAGAACTAAAAAATCAGCTCTTCTGTTTAGCTATTACACATCCCAGTTTTCTAGAAGTAATGCCACATGGGAGAAAATAGCGATGGCAGGACATCTGTGAGCTTGTGGTGCTAGTAGTTGATGCGTACACCATTTTTGTGTTAATTTAATTAATTCAGTTAGTCACTGCATAATGTAAGTAGTAGGAATGAAGTAGGGTAGATTGCCTGCTCCTGTGCTTACCAAAGGAAAGTTAAGTTCAAACATGTGGGATGAAAGAAAGGAGACTGTGAGGTTGGAGCACAACTTTGGTGCTGTGGGCCCCCATCTCTCCTAACCCTTGACATTTGCATTCTTCAGGTGGTCCGAGCTTTGGAGACGGCATTTGGATTTGCTGTCATGGACCATGTTCTGTGTGGTCTGACGTGTAGCCCTAAACACCAATGCTGATTGATGTCTACAGGGAAGAACCCTGCTAATGCCACCAGGAATCGAAGCAAGCGGGTGTTTTGTTTCTAGTTCTCGGTCAGCCAAATAATGGGCAGGAAAAATGAAAGAGTTGTTTTTGAAACAGTGTTTAGTATCCGTTAAATTGGGTTATATAGAGAGAAGCTAAATTTGCTTGATAAAATGAAATATGTTATCTGCTAAGTTATTAGTGCCCTGTATTTGTTTAGCATCTTTCACATGGGGAAAAAGTAAGACACTAAACAAAAAAAAATTGCCAAAACAATTAGAGTGAAAAAAATCTGGTAATTAACTATTAGTTTTCACAAAACTAGTCTAATTATGAATCAGTCATGGTAAAATGAAAGGTCAATAACTACAGATGCATAATTTCTCTCTGATAGATTGCTGTTTGAAAATAGGTTTATGACAATTATGTGATTAATTTCCTTTTATTAAACAGCATTATGAGACTTCATGTTGCATTCATCAGTTTATTACTGTTACTTTTTCTCTTCACTTGCAAATTAATCCTGGATAACATCAGGACAGAACAGAAGCTCAGGTAGATGGAGGGTCTCTTCTTCTAGTGTTGTTTGTGTTGCAGGGAAGACCACAAATCTAAATCAAAATCAGAGCCTCAGTGTGCTGAAACTGACAGTATCATCCTAAGAAAACAAAACAACCAAAATAACCCAACCAAAGCAAGCAACCAAACAAAAAACAACAAAGTGCTTTTAGTCCAAGGAAATGAGGGCCAGATCCAGTGAAATTCTTACATTTCTAAGATGAGGCACACAAGGAATATAAGTACCTACGTTAAAATGTGATCCGCAACAGCTTTCCCCAGTTGCCACTAACCCTCCAAGTGCCCTGCCTTTTTATCCTGAAATTCCTCAGGCACAAAGAGTTGTTGTCCTGGACAAACACAGGATTTCCCCAGCCTTGGAACAGCTGAGCAGCCTGGGGGTCCATTCATTCGCACAAATTCCTGTAGCGTCAATACAGTCGGTGTTTTCAAGCATACTCAGTGTTCGCTTAATCACACCCCGTAGGGTTGGGTACAGCACTCAGTGGCCACCACCACTTTCTGGCGAACAGTTGAAGAAGCAGCAGAAGGTGGTAGGAGTACTTGGGATGGTCGTACAATGCCCAAGGCTATTGCCTCTTCTTCTTGAACATAATTTAGTTTCAAACATTTTGGTCTCTTGCAGGTTTGTGTTCCACTACTAGGCAAGGCTGCAGGGCACCCTGTAGTTTAGCTGCTGAAATTGGGTGTCTTGCACATCGGGACTGTCTGCAGCTGCTGATCTAGATACAGAAGATAGACAAATCTTTTTTTAAGTATTTGCATACTTTGATGTTGGGTTAATTGAGTGAAATCCTTCTTGGTGACCATCTAGATTTCTTAGATAATGTATTCCTTGAGGCAGGTGCCAAACAGCCTTAGCTATCTGGTGCTTTGTTGCTACTTCTGTAGGAAAATGCTGTCATAATTGTTCAGTCTACCACTCCTAGGTGAAATTAGACTGGTTATGTGGCTTGGATTTTAGTTACGTACGTGATTGCCTTGACTTCATAGGCTCACCAGTGTGACACATTTGTTCTCAGCCAACAGGACAGGTTTTATCTTGAGTAGCTTACAGAAAAAGAGTGTCGTTCACTAAGGAAAATGACTTTGTCTCGCGGTGCATGAGAGCTTGCTTTTTCTGTCAAGTCTCCTGGAGAGACTGCTGTTGGAAAGGAGTTGGAACATCTTAAATTCAAGATTCTTTGAATAGTGCTAAATGCTTTGCTACTCTGTTTGGAAAGATTATAAGCTGCCGTGCTGACTGGATGTGATATTCATTAGAGAACTTTCTGGCAAAATACAGCCAGCGAGAGACAAAGGTTTAGCAGTATTGTTTGAGTGCCGTTAGGGCACATTGAACAGCGTTGGCTTTCTGTCACCATCTTCCGAGCATCTCATACAACTATGGGTAATTCTGGGCTTCTTGTTCAGAGCCAGCTGGAGAATGGGCGCGCGGCAGGGTATAAAGGGGCAAAGGTTCTCCTGAAGTGGTTTTTGTGATAAATGTAGCTATATAATCATTTGGTTAACTTGTTATTCAACCAGTGCAGAGCAGTCTTTGGCCTTAAATCCAGCTTAGCATGTTGATACGTTTCGGTTGCATAGTGCTACCAGTGAGACGACTCTTGTTTGACATATTCAGCCATTTGGAAACTTATTTTATGTTCAGAAACTTATTTTACGTTCAGCATGAATGTTAGAGTATGCAGTAATTTGAAAAAAAAATAAAATAGGGATTTGGACTTAAAAAAAGGAAAGAATCTGGTTGTCTTCTGGCAAGTTTTTTAGTTCTGGTTATCTGCAAAGTATACACCTCTTGTCAGTATAAATAGGGAGTGCCTGTATAAACATTCTTGTTTCGCCTGTTCCACATAATAGTTTCTTGTATCATATTTCTTTTGACCTCGCTATCTGAAACCAATTACAGGAGATCCATTTGGGCTGCATCTATTTTCATAAGAAGCCCAGGCAGCAGTGTTTTTCTCAGAGATGAATATCAACATCAAATATGCTTCTGAGTGCTTTGTTATTTATGTTTCAGAGAGATTTTGTAGCCTTCAGCTCTCAAGAATGTGTCACGCTGTGCTGTTTATACATTGACGATATTAATGGGCGTAGATGTCATTTTTCATTTTAACGTCTCAAATGCAACAGGCTGATAGGTTAAACATTCCTGTTTTTAAAGGAAAGATAGGAGTGACATCTGCTTCCTAAAAATGCACATTTATTTACTTTTTAAAAACCAAAGTAATAAGTTTACCATCTTTTAGTGTCATCTTTCACTTTATTAAAATGATAAAACTTCAGAAATTATTTTAAGGCATGCTTAAATTAAATACAAGTGTTTTGGAATACAAAATAAAAGCAAGTTGTATCTCATAGTGTTATCGCCAACAAATTGCAAAATCTACCGCAATTTATCAACTTTAATAGGGTGAGTTATATGCAATTAATTTCATTTTTGTTCTGCTTACGTTTTAGCTATGCCAAAGCTGCACAGTAAATATTAAGAAGTAGTGTTCCCAATAAATATTTTACTAGAAGACACAGTGAGTTCTGGAAACCATATGCCCAAATTTCCTGCTTATACAGCCATTACTTAAAGCATTATAATGATTTTCATTTGCATTATTAAAATAATTTCTAATCCTCAGTTCTTTTTATTGCTTTTGTCTACATTGACTTTTTTGTATAGTTTTACTAATTTAGATAACTTAATTAAGGAAAAGTGCCTACTAAATTTGAAACAAATGTTACTGGAAACTGGATACGATTTTGACTGCCTTAGAGTCCGTTCTTGCTGCTGTTAACTCGAGGTAGGACTCAACATAATTTTGATCTGCCAGATTTATAAATGTCTGTTAGTTTGTCTTCATTGAACTGGTTTTAGACAATAAGTTATTATCAGTGTAGTTCACAGAAATGTATAAATGATGGGTGGGAGGGGTGTTTACTTGAACGGTACAAGTTAAACTATGAATTTTGAAAGACACTTTCAAGTTGTCAATTTGTTTTGCAAGATTTAATAGCAACAAATGAATTGGTAGAACTGAATGTTTTACAGTCTCATAATCTTCGCTTATGAATAATGTCAGTAATAATCCTTTGAAATTAACAGTGTGTTTCTGGGAGGTTGTTTACTGAGCAGCACAATCTAAAGTTAAGCAGCACACAGGGAGGAAAAAGTACCGTATGACAACTGCTGTAAGAACAAAGGCTGACAGTGATTTCTCCTTATGAGTTTTAAATCATCTCTGATCTCTTGAAATTGTTTTCTGTTCTTCTTCTATCTCCTGTGTTTACAATAATCTAAACTGCCACAATAAGATCACTGAAGTATTCAGGTAGTCATCATTTATAAGACATTCTGTATCAAAAGATAAGCCTTTACGCCTTTAAAGATATCCCAACCAGCACATATGAATCAAAATAGTTTAAGTAGTAGAGCCTTTTATGCAAACATATCCTGTTGTGCTGCCTTGCTTTTTCATAAAGTGGGACTCTTTTTGTAGTTAGCGGTGGGAAGTCATCCTTTCTTAGGCTGCTTCCACAGGAGTACGCTAGCCACAATTTGAGATGATGCTGTCTAGCTTAAATCTAAGCTGCAACATACTATAATTCTCTAATTTTCAAGTACTGTAAATGTACAGCTTTACCAGATGCGTGCTTGCTTGTTTTATTGTATTGTCACGAGATGACTTTTTCCACTAAGGAAGATCAGGATGCTAAAAAAACTTGCAGAACGTTCCAGTTATTTGCAAGTATACATCAGTATTATATCATTACAGTTCCTTTTCCAGATAAAGGCCATGTAATGAATTTTCTGCAACCGCCACAAATAAAAAATAATTATCTGTATGGTTTTTCCTGTTTTCTGTAACTCCAGATCTCTTCTCTGGTTCTTGTAGCAATATCACTTCGAGTGGTGAGGTTGGTTTTCCTGTAAAGTCTCCCATGAATTCAGGAGCGCAATGGTTCTCTTGCTTCCATTCAAGTTTCCCTTTCGGAGGGCTCTAAAGATTGGGAAGGCTTAAAAATTCACCATAGATCTTCTGTTCACACATTTAATCCGTGTTTTGTGCTTAAACCACTGCAAGATGTTGGGACCAAATCCTGGTGCCCCTGAAATCAACAGATATATTTGTCTCTGATCTCAGACAGAGCAGGATTGTCCTTTAGGATCTGCTCAAGAACTGAGTGTGCAGAAGAGATTATGCTATTCACATAGGAAACAGGGCATCCAGTGGTTCCTTGGTAACAAAATATTTCAAGTGCACTTTGAAATATGTTAACTTTTATTTATTTTTGGCAGAGAGAAGCTAGTTCTGTGCGTCTGGTTGCTTAGGTTCAGAGGAATGTATAGTCTTTGTAAAGCTGACCTGTAATTACTTGAGAATTTGATGAAACAATACGGGGATTGTTGTGGGAATGTCTCCAAATGTTAAAAGTCTGCTCTGCAAACTTTGTACCAGAGCCTTCTATGGGGAGACGAATCAATGTTGTTAGGAGATGGTGCTAGTGCATTCAGTTTGTTTACTTTGGTTTTCTATGTCTGCCTGCCTTCTCAGAAAACTTGCTTGGAGCCAGACTGTAGCAGCCCTCTCTCTGTCTTTTCATAATTGATCAGGGGATGACTGCCTTCCCTGAGGGTTAAGACGTGGCAACTTTTTCTGTTTGCTCAGCATCTCAATGCAGTAGTTCAAACATTGTTCACACCAGCTGGCAGTGTAATGCCATATGCACATCTTGTCAAAGCAACTGTTGTCATGGATACTAGAAACTATCTTAAAAACCAGCTCATTTGAGTCTAATCAAAATTGTACCTTTCTTTATCAGTTGAGAATCTTTATTATTTTAGGGAACATTGATCAAATGGCATTTATTGCACTATATTCCAGCTACGGTATGTTTTAATAATGCAGATAATAGTGTGATCTATTTTAAAGCTGTAACTGCTATTTACTGAACTGGTTTTTTAAGGTGGGGGTGGGGAAAAAAGAGTTCTCCAGGTAGTTTCAGTGGAAATGTTTTGAATCTTTTTTTTTTTTTTTTTCCCTTAAAAAATACCGCTTTATAACACTTGGCATTTTAAAAATAATTTTATAGGGAAAAAAAATTCAGATTAGCCTTCCTTGGGTAAGTGGCTTGCTTGTTTACATTTCATATGTTTAACTGTATTTTGCTGAGTTGGAATGAAAACATAAAATAAATGAAAACATTTTCTATTTTGATTGGGATACTGTCATCCCAGAGCCTGATCTGGTTGGTTGAGTAGTAATTTCTTTGTTCTCTGATTTTCCAAAGAATGCTGATGAAAACCACTCATTTTTATTTGGCATTAAAACTGCACTTTATTTTGTCAAAGGAGAGGTTTCTCCTTGAATTGTAAGTACAAAAAGTGTTTTTAATCTTCAATGAATATCCTTATTAATTCACTTTCAAGATAATCTGATGTTGATTTGTCAAATTTAATTACAGCTTCCGGTAACACTTGAAGTCTACTTGCTTTTGCTTCAAAATTCTAATATGAAAATGCAAATTGAATGATAATTTGCAAGGGAGTGGGCATTTTAGTTGAACACTCAAAGACAAGTTCCTTGTGGAAATGAGGCTATTGATGCAGTTTATGATTTTTCCTCTTCAAGCACTTTAAACAAATTAACTTTATTTCCTGCAGGATTTCATGTACATCCATAAATTCTAGTGAAGTCCTATATATGTACTTTCAGATTATTTTCTTTATGTTTCAAGTAAAAAACAAACTGCTGTCTAGCAAATACAAATCGAATAGGAGGGGATTGCATTTGTTCGGTTGGACTTTTACCTAACATTAGCAATGAGTAACTCATCTCTTTCTAGGAACCGGTAGAAATTATTTACTTTTTTTTTTTTACTTTTAGGCACTCCAGGCAGCAAGGCAGCTGCTTTTACAGCAACAGACAAGTGGACTGAAATCTCCTAAGGGCAGTGATAAACAGAGACCACTGCAGGTTAGTAAAGTATCCTTGCTTTTGGGGCCTTACTCTCAGGGACGAGCGCTGTGCGTGCTCACACGTGAGGTGCGTGTGCCTGTGCCTGTGCTCTTATGTTGTGTACGCGCATATTCACATATAAGAGGTTACAGGCTCACACGCTGGCGACTTCTCATTCACTGAGAAAATTCACTGTAAGTTACAAAAGCCTTTTGTGGCTATAGATGCTTAATAGGTCTAAGACTGAGTTCAGTAGCTATTGTAGGAATTCATTCTTTATAGACGTGTTGCAAAATTGGTATTTGATTTTATACACACATGAATTAAATTATAAAAATGGCTGGGTTAAGACTATGAGTAGAACAGTATCCAGAAAACAAGTCAGCTAAATAACTCCTCAGTACTAGATATAAGTGGCAAACAGAGAAGTGTTCAGAAACTATCAACGCAACTGCATGAAATTATGAAAGAGCTGCTTCTGCCATTTTAGAAAAAAAGATGTCGTAGAGTTTTTAACACTGGGGTGCCGTTGGGCTTCAGGTTGTGTTTTGATGAATCGAGTTCTGTTATTGCATAATTATTTAAAATGCATTATTAGTAAAACTACGTATAGCATTTTATTCTTGAAAAAAAATATCTTTTTTTTTTGAGGTTTTAGTTCATTTTTTGCTGATTCAGAATTCCATATGAAATTGCATTCTGCTGACAAAACTGGTTCTCTCATTCTGTATAGACCAAATATGGGTGTTTGACTACTGAAGTACATCTGTTGCAGACAAAAGATGTTCATGAGAGATGATTTTATTTTGTTCAGGAAACAAAAATGTTTAACTCCTACCATTCTCTTCCTCACATCTATTTTTCTGGGTGAGCCATTATCTTCTTGGGACTTCCCCCTGTTTTCTGATGGAATAGGGCATTTTTATCACATTTTTAGTTTTTGTTGTGCATAATGGAGGACCCCAGGGGCCAGAATTTATCTTTTTCTCTACCAGTGAAGTGTTGTGAAATTTGATCACTTGTGCAATTTTTGTATGTATTTCACATTGTCTCCTTTTCTTTGTGAAACCTCATGGAGCAATGCTGAACACAGCAAACAGTTCCACATTCCACATCAGCTCTCTTCAAATACACTTTAAAAGTTATATTTATTTGCTCAGAACCAAACAAGAACTTAGGGAAATGACTAAAGAAAATGGAAAAAAAGAAAACATGTCAAGTTGGCATCTTGCCATGCTGTAGCTATAGTCCAGTCCAGAGGTGTAGGAGTCCTGGGACCATCTCAACTTTCCACTCTTTGCCCTTGACTTTTCTTTGTATTAAGTATCTTCTAGGCTGAAGGCATACAAGAAGAATAGTCATAAAGGCAGCAGCTTATGAACTACTTAGTTTTTTAGTTTTTGGAAGTGGAATTGGTGATCTTGAATGGTTCAATCATGATATGATTGATTTAATGAATACTGTGAAAGTAGTTTATCCTGCCAGCTCCTCATTCTGAAAGATAACATGGGCTGTATTAGGAGTGTACAAGGTCCAGACGCTGGGGAAGTATATGAAACAGGCAAAAATAGTGGTATTTTTCCAGGATATGTTTCCCAGTGAATTTAGCTTACTTAATCCTCCAACTTGTAAGCTGGAGCAGTTCAGGAGGTACTGACTTCTCTGTTCACATTCTCCACCCATTTGTAAACCTTTTTTTCATGGCTGAAGAGATGCGGGGGTGTTCTGTTTGTGGTAGGCAAAGATGAAAGAAGAGAAAACCATGTTTGGAGACAGACAGTCGTACATACAGCCCAGAGGATGATGAGGTGAGGAGAGGGAGCCTTGTGCTTTCCTACTCCCAAAGCACTAACCCTGGCCTGATGCCTTTTAAATGCTATGGGATGGTGTATTGTAGAGACATCGTGTATTACGTGTTTGCCAGGAAGAGTCACTGCCTCATGAGTCACACTTGAGAGGCAAGAAGAAGAAAATAAAGCAAATAATTTTCTTTTCAGGATTGTTACATGCTCCCTAAAGCCAAGATTATTGCGCATGTTTCCAACTTTTCCTTCCATGATCAGTATGTACACAGTGCCTCTTACTAGCCTTGGACAATCAATTTGGTTCATTTTTAAATGAGGTAAAAATGGAATTTGCTCCCAGACTTTGTTTTATGTATCAAATATGGTGTAAATTCAGGTATGAGCACAAACTCCATTTTTATTTTCTTCTTTTGTGAAAAGGATGTATAAATGTTTTGAAAATGAGTCTTTGAAGCTTTTCTATTTCTGTCTTTTACTGTTAATACAGAGCTGTTCATTGTTAGTTATGTAGTGGAAATTCACATTTTGAGCATTGTGATGCCTGTTTGACCAAATACTGTAATATGGGTCATAAAATTGTCCAGTATTATTACTTTATTATGCCAAATTTAATAGTAACTTTAGCCAAAATTGCCTAGCAGTAGAAATTGCTAAATATGTATAATCAATTTGTGGTTTATAAGACAAAAATACTTGTGCTTGTGTTTGTGCTTAAGGAAACAGACTTCTCCCAATATTTTAAAATACTTTAATATTAGTGTATTTCTAATTTCCTCTAATTTCAGAGCAATTTACTGATCTGGCAACTGGAGAGATGTTAAAACTGATGTATAAAACTAGTAAAAACCTAACAAAACTTTTAAAACTAGCTCACACATCTGCAGGCAAATGTGGGTGTTAGGTAAGCCTTGCCATTGCGTCTCTCATGTGCTCCGTATTTTGATGTAAACTATTCTATTGTTCCACATGCCAAAGAAGGAAAAAAAACAGGTACTAATTTTAGTGGCCTTCTTTTCGTATTTGATGGATATTTGGGGGAAAGTAGCATATACTGTTTTTATATATATGTTCTCTCTGTTATTCCATAATGCATCAAGTATTTTAGTGACTTACAGCACCTACTAGCTAATCAGCAAGTTGAAAGCTTATTGAAGAAATCTTCAAATTTGTGTCCTCAGCTTTGCAAAAACAGGGTGTTGGGTAAGTCGTCAAGTTCTACTGTGCTTTACAGAGGGAATGGTTTTAGAGAACCACTGGGATTTTCCTAGAAGAATTTGAGTGTCTTTTGTATCCTTCTCCTGAAAAACCTTTTAAAATTTACCGCTAGCTATGTGATCTATTGTAAAAGAAGAATGTTGTGGTGGCAAATGTTTTTGTTTTAGTTTTCCTTGCAAAAGTGACTGGTATCTAGTAGTTATCCTGTATTTTCAGGGAGAGGAGGTTTATATTTAGATCATGAGTTAACAGAATACCTGCAAAAATTACAGTTTTAGATAGACGCTTATCTTGATCTACTATTACTTTCTGATTTACATTTTTCTGGGTTTCAGACTACAGATGGCATAACCATTATCATGTCTTATGCAAAACAGAAGGTGAAAAGCATCCCATCTGACAAGCTTGAGTACCGATTGTAGTAGTGATTTTACTTTCATGTATCGATATCCGAGTAAATGTATTTGAAACATGTTTATATATGCCATTCATTACACTGATGCACCAATTGAACGGATCCAATCAGTACCTACATTGATTAGTAACATATTGCAGAATAGCTAAGGAGGGTTTGTGACAAGAGTTGAGGATAATGTTAAGCTGCATATGATGAGATAATAGCATTTACTTCCTTATTCTGCATCCCGGAAAACGTTTTGCAGAAGTAAGGCTAAGGTTTTTGTACTACTGGTTTTTGTTTCAGAATGTTTTTGTTTTCTGGAGAAGCTGTGATTGTGGTAAACTGTAGTTAAACGAGCTGATTGCTTCCACAGATTTCACTCCTTATCACCACAGATCCATAGTAGGCATAATAGGGAAAATATCAGTTTAGCTCTTAGAACCTGTAGATCATTCTCCTGTGGCAGAAAGTCACTGTCATTGCGGCCACTGAAGAACTTGGTGTCATCTAGCCTGAGTTTTAAAACTGGCAGCTTTATTGTTCTTGTTACACTTACCGACATGAGTGAGACTTGCAGTTCTTTAACAACTGTGCGATGCGCAAGTATAACCCAAAGGTAAATGCTCTCAATTTGCTGCCACTCGTGGGTGTTCGTGTACAGCGTTGCAGTTATTTCCCTTCCAGGTAGGCAAATCTTGGTGCTTAGACTAACCTGTCCATGATACACATACTATTGTTGACTGCATAGCATAGCAATTTGGGCAGCTAGTTGTAAATTTATTTGTTTGCTCTAAGAGCTATGAAAAGCCTAGCTATTTCTGTTCTCTGTAATGTCTCTAAAGAAGAGGTTTATTTTCATAAAGTTGGACTTTGAACTTTATTAGAATAAATAGATAATTATCTTCAATCCCGTAAGTTTATCTATTTATTTATCAATTTATCGACAATAAATTGGTTAGTTATTTTTTCCTTCATGCTAGGAGATTTGTTGTTTCAACATCAGTACTAATGCATTCTGTATGAGGATGGCATGTCAGGAAACCATGACTCCTGGAATCAAAGGGTTAAGCTCAGTGTGTACCAAGCCTGTTGTATAAATATCATGCTGTATGGAGTGTTGAGTTGTTAAGGTAAGCTTTGTTTATTTAGCATGAGCACTTCACTGAAGTGTAATCATTTGATAAAATTTGGGAAAAGTAAGTATACATTTAAGTTTAATTACTTAATGTTTATTGCATCAGTGCATAGTATCAGGAGAACCACTTTTTTTAAAGACATGCAAAATGCAAAACTTTAGCATGAAAATCTAGCGTGAAAAGATATTCCTAGTCTGTTTTAACCTACTGTCCTTGCTTTACTCTCTCCTAGTTTGGTCATCTGCTTTTGGATTTTCGTATGGGTCTGAATTTAAAATTCATTGCACATAATAAATAAGCAAACATATCATTAATATTGTAACTTTTAGTTACTTTTTTAAACATACATAAGGAGCTGTTGAGAGAGAAGAAATTGGGAATGTGGGGAAAAAGAAGCAAAACCCACTGCTTTTAAATTATATCCTCTGACTGAACGCACACTGACTGCAACCGTGCATGCATAATGTCAGTAAAAAAACTCCCAGTTTAAAAACAGGAAAAAAAAATGTTATGGATGTAACTTAGATAGACTTTTCTTTACATTCTATTCAACAAAAATAGAAACAAATCTAACTGGTTTAAAACTGTCTTTCCAGAAACTGTGTGTTACGTATTTCTATTTATCTAATGCTTGCTGCTAAGCATAGGAAGTAGGAGGATTTTGTACATGCTAGAAAGAACTGATTTAAAAAATGCAAATGCCTAATATATAGTGTAAGAGAAGAGGAGTGATAAACAGTCTTTTTCCCTCTCGAGTATAATTCTGAAGGAAATGTGTGGCCTACATATAAGCAAACATTGAGGCTTGGGGTAAATTAAATTTGGAAGATAGCTGCTGGAAAATCTAAGTCCCGTTTTCCCTCTCTGGGTCTGTTAGGAGGAATATGCAGTTATCCTCTAAGGTGCAGAAATTTGCATCAGTGATACCCACTCTAAAGACAAGGATAACCCCAAGAGATGAAGAGAAGGCAAGAAGTTATTTTTAAGTAAGGTGTGTGGGGGAGGGAAGGGAGAAATAGCCATGTTCAAGCTTTCATGGTGTAGAAAACAGGAGTTCCACTTAAAGTAGAGAGATAAATACAGTAATAAAGGAAAAAAGGTGGACGTATATCATTGATTTACAGTGGAAGTGTCTGTGTAACAAACTTGCTGGGAAGTCTTTATTTATACAGATACAAGTCTGTTCCAAAGGCTTATGTCTTGTCTTTGACAACCTCTTTTACTTGTGAAAACCCGTATTTTGCATCATTTACCATTTTACTGTAAATAAAGAGTAGATTTACTTTAAGTCACTTCTTGCTCTTGGGTCTTCCAGTATTAAAAAATGCATCTATAAATAAAGTGACACTAGTTTAGTATGGTTTCCTTTTTAATTTAAGGTAAATATCAGTCACCTTGAGGTATTATCACTTATTGAGAAAGCAGATAGTTGTCATTTTCAGGTACATAAAATATTACAGCTAACCTTATGTATGATCTTTGTAACGTGGAATAATGTTTATTAGAAGACTTCTAATGGAAGTTATCATGTAATGGCTTCATCTGTATCTAACTGAGAGAAGAAAACCTGTCTGGTGCAGAGACCACGTCTTTATCCTGAAAGTATTGTTGCGATATTATAAAATATTTTGGAGGCAGAGGAAAGAAGTATTATGCAAGTTATGTTTACAGGTATTGAATATGCAGAATACTAATTAGGATTACTATATGATCAGGGATTTCAGGAAGCATTTTAATTTTAAACATATGTCTGCGCAGCAGTCTGATGTGCCACTTTGTTACTGTGACTGTCATTTGTCCATCGTGTTCCATCACTATCACGTCTTTCCCACTTTCTCTCTTGTTGATTCTGGTACTTCTAGAGGACTGGAGGAGAGCAGGGAGCACAAACACTGTGGTTCTTCACTCAGGTTCAGAAAGGCAAAGCTTCAGAGAGAGGGCCTAGGTGTTTTCACAGCAGCTTTTACACAGCAGACCAGCAGACCATCTTTCCTTCATGGTAGAATCTGCAGCCTGTCTCATACCAGGAAATACTGCCGTGCATGGGATAGATGAACTGGTTTTATATTCTGAACTATAGGAGTCTCCAAGCTCTACAGAGAAGTCTCCTTGCCTTGCTTG
This sequence comes from Charadrius vociferus, assembly GCF_000708025.1. Taxonomy (NCBI): domain Eukaryota; kingdom Metazoa; phylum Chordata; class Aves; order Charadriiformes; family Charadriidae; genus Charadrius; species Charadrius vociferus. The sequence goes on along the minus strand of NW_009647008.1, from coordinate 39,720 downwards.
AGCAGCTGGAAAGCTCTGTCCCCCTGCAAGCCCTACCAATGTCTCCAGCGTGCACGTTCACGATCGCTCCTCTTCAGGCTGCTTGAATAGTTCTTCTGCAGTGCCGGGAGGTGTAGGTTTCCTTGAGCCACTTCTCCTGGCTCTTGCAACAGGTTGGATCAGCCTGATTCTCCTACCGGCTGGCTCATTGCCCAGAAAAGCTGGTGAAGAGCTGAGAGGGAATGTGCGAATGGTTCCCCACTCAGTGTGCAGCTCTATTAAAGGGTCTGCTCCCAGGCAGGGCCCTAATTATGCCAGTTTAGGATCACACTGCTCAAGCAAGGCTCTTCTGATACTCTTGAATTTGAAAAACACAGTAGTGTACATTGATTTAGAAATTACCAAAGCAGGAGAAGCAACTGAACAAAATATCCTGTGAATGCTGTAGATGGGTGTAGATTTTTAAAAATTGTTTCTAGTTAAATTACTATTAAGAAAAGTCTCTTTTTTTCCAGAAGTTTTTTCATTTCATCAGGCAATTATAAAAGTCAAGGAAATTTTCTACCAAAACCAAAGCTCTGTGACTAAATCATGAAGAATCTTCAGTCAAGAGTAGCAAACGCACCTTCCCCTTTCCGTGTGAAAATCCAGTCTCCCCCCATAGCCATTCAAAGCATTCCTTGTGCAGATTACTTCCCCTGTTTTTTTGTTGGTTTTTTTTTCAGATTAATTTTGTGAATTGAATACTTGTCTTGAAATTTTCAGATCATTAGACAAGATTTTGTAGTTTGTGTGTTACTTTTCCGGTTGCTATCCCTAGCAGGGGGACTTTACTGGGAGTGTTGGGAGAAGGCTAATCAGGAATCTGAATGTATGCCAAGATCAACGTAGGTGTTAATTTTAGTTTACCTTCTTTTGGGCATTATACATGTAAAGTTGAATTAAAAACTGTTAAAATTATCCAGATGAACATGCATAAATGCTATAATGCTACAGACAAAAAGCATGTGAGCATGCGTGCTGCTGAAAAAGCAATCACAGTGGAGTGGAAAAGCACATCAGCGCATCCTGTTGGGGAAGGGGGTTGTCCAACAATCACCACTTTGATGTTCTAGGTCTTTTTATGCCTTCTGATGCTTCTGATATAATTTTCTGGAGACAGACAGATGAGGGTGTTATGAAATAGAATTAATGGTGAAAAATTTACTAAACACTACTTCAATGCTTTACTACTTGATTATGTGAACCTTTGAAAAGCGATTGTACAATAATATGTACAAAGGAAACTCTATGGCGTGCCAGCAACATCAATATGCTTCAAGGATCTTACTGAGAACCTGAAGTAGAAATGAAGAATGAGATTTTCCTCTAAGTGTTCACAGTAAATTCATTTATTCAAGAAATATGCTTTCAGTCAGATAGAAAAGACAGCTTACACAGTATTGAGGAAAACCAATACAGTAACCCAACATATCAGAAAAAAATACCAGAATCAATTCTGTACTTGTAGAAGAAGTAATTTCCAAACTAATACAACTGTACTTTGGTGCACAGGTTGGGCTTGATGCTTAAGAATAATCAAATTACCAAATTAACGGAAAATAATTCCCAATATAAGATACGGTGTGGTGTGAGCTCATACACAAAACAGTGGTTTTTTTCTGTTTCCAGAACAGTTTAGGATACCATGGAAAACCTCAGTTTGAGGGCATAGTCTCTGAAGTGGAAATAATAATGCAAATTCGGAGGCAAATGGTGCCTCCGAATACACATACAAAAAAAATATCTCTTGATTAGAAAGGGTTCAGCGTGTACTCCAGGTGAGGAAGAAAAAATACAAGCCTGCTGTAACAACAGGAGGTACGTTTTTCACCTTTGGAAAGAAAATAGGAGGATAGGGTTCACAAGAGGGCTGGGCTGTTGTACAAGATGGGTGTCTTTCAAGAATGTACTTTAGAAAGTAATTCTAATAAATTTTAGAAAGTACAGCAATGTACAATGTCATGTGTTTAAGAACTTAAAAACGTTTCTTCCTTAAGCTTATGTCCATCATGTGAAATGAAAGAGAGAAGCTCAGTGTATTGGTTGCTGTATGACTGTGAACAACCAGTGATACAATGTAGGTGAGAAAAAAGAACATGCAATCCTAAATGGATTTAAAAAGGTATTTCCAACACAAATAGGGAAATACTAATTTTTGAAAGGTAACTTTGAGACCTCATCTGGAATAATGGGAGAAACGCAATCCACCTAATTTCTCCTGCCTTACTAGCGTATTAGGGATGTGCTCCATATAGATTCTATTGAAAGATTCAGGGTTCTAGTACTGGTGCCCTTGAATTTCCATGAAGTGAAGGTATTGCAGCGTTTTGACTGTGGCTGATAGCTTAGCACGTCTGCTATATACCTAAAGTTAGATTGTGTAAATTCTATATACATTTTTATGATACACAAGTCCAGGAAGGTTTCATTCAGACTAAATGCATAGACTGAAAGGTTGTGATTTCTCTATGCAGCTTGGGTCAAGAAGCAAACTTCAGGAAGGAAGAGGCATCTTTTGTACTTCTTAAGTACAGTTTTAAACATGGGAACAATTAGCTAAGCTCGGCATGAATGAACTATGAAAAAGAAAGCTTTTCACTCTCCAGATAAAAGAGTTTCTGTTATGCTTCTAGTAGAGGTAGTGGAAGCAAGAGCCGGTCACCTGCCATGCATACTACTTACTTTAAAGCTTGACCAGCTTAGAAAGGGACTTTCATGACACAAATTAGAATAATAAAAATATTGAAGACTCATGAAGTCTCTTCTAGTCCTGTGGTGTTGTGGGTTTTTTGTTTTGGGGTTTTGTGGTTTTTTTTTTAGAAGGTGGGGAGTCACTGAAGCCAATAGCAAAACTCTAGGGAACAGAATAGTGTGCTGATTTTTCAATGAGCGCATTGCACCATATCAACAGATTCATTTCAAAAGGATTTTAATGCCTTCTATAAATTACAGCATGTACATGAAATGCCTTAAAGAACATGAAAGTTGATTGTTTTTTCATAAGTCAACTTTATTTTCTGTGTATTTATGTCCTGTTTCATGAACAGAAAATGCTGAAGACTCGATAATAACTGGCATTTAGTAACACACAGGTGACAACCTGAATTCACAATATTTCATCTCTTTAAATTCACTGTCAGTATATGACCATTTTGGATACTTTAATTCTCACTTGTTAGATTACAAGAAAAGTTAGAAATTTCTATGAGCATAGTCTAAGTAGCTGTAGCTTTCATGTCATTTGATATAGTCTGGATTTTTTTAAACTATTAGATACAAAAACGTGTTGAATTCATAATTATCCATAAGACATAGAGGAAGTACCACTGAATTACAAAATATGGATATTTTTAATTGGGAGGCATTAGTTCTAAAATTAATTTGCTTTTCTCTGCAATAAATATGCTGAAACAAGAGGCAGAATTTATGTTTCAAAAATATCCAAATATTTTAATTATTTTTCCTTCCAAAAATACCCACTTCCATAATGTTTTGGAGTATTTATAGTGTTGAGGTGATTGTCTCACGGTACCTGAAATTAAAGTGAATTACTCTGACAGCCCACTTATGAGATCATTATTATTGCAACCATTTTAGGGCCTGGCATATAATATGACCCAACAAGTCTCAGAGCCAAGATTAAGAGAGGGGGCTCTTTTCCACATTGAGAAAAGTCATACTAATTTAGCATTTTGCAAAATTGTTTAGTCTAGGAAAATGTTTGTTTTGGGTGGGGAATACTTGTATAAAGTTCTTTGAGTATTTTACCATAGTAATTTGACTGGGGTGGTACAGTTTGTATTGTAATACTCCAGCCATACCTCTAGAAACAAATAATGATAACTTTGTGTATGATTCTTTGGAATATTTGTAATTGGCAAACGTAAGTGCTGTTGTACCAGGTTTAATCTTTTTAATTAATAATGTCCTAAAATATATCCAGAGATAATATTGTATCAATAGCTGTTAACACTGATTTCCTAACCCCCTTGGGTTTTGGTAACATTGTCGAGATATACTGAAATAGTAAAACCTGCTGATTGTGTATAGTCCTTGGACTGTCAGTATAAAATATTTATCGGATTTTGTTTGATTTATTGGATTTTTTAATTTTTTTTACTGTAAGTATAGTAAGAAGTTACTAGAAGTACTTTTGGAAAGGCTTGACTACAGTAATGGCATCATCTTTAAAAGAAATTCTAGTGTAATGAAAACCCAAAAAAAAGATTAAATAGTGCTTTTATTATGTGTAGAATCCCTTTGCTTTTTTAAGTGAAAACCCTAAACAATTTTAGTGATAGCAGAATTGGACCCCTTCTTGTAGTTAAGGTAGGATCTAATGTATCAGAGACATACATGCACCACATCATTTACACAGAAATTATTTCTTAATTAAATCTCTGTGAATGTCAAAGAGTTTCGAAGGAGCTCATAAACAGAATCCTATTTTGGGGAAGAATTATTGTTACTTAATTCACTATTTTCCCCTGTGAAACTGTCAACAGGAATTCTAAAAAGGTTTTGAAAACCTTTGTTTTACTTGGCAGATCGTTTTATATCTTCCTTGTTTTTTTCCTTGGAGAGTAAACATCATTAGCATAGAGCCTTTAGAATGGTGCTACAAAAATGGTACATGAAGTTGTTCTTCCTATTTTAGTTCGGGGAGATTCAGTGTTGTGATTTTCATTTTATTACATATCAACTTTGTTAGTGTTATTATTAATTTAAAATGTGATTTACATAAGAAGGCTATCCTTTATAGAATCATAATTAGTGTGCTTTCTCTCTTAGCGAAAAAACAATGAGGAGCTGTTGGTTTTGACAAATACTGGTCTAGACACTTGGCTTGACTAGCAGTCCATGATCAAAAAAACATTATTTTTAAACTTAAACTGCATTAGATTACATCCTCAGTATTGATCTCATTGTTAGGATGAAACTTTTATTTTTCATACTTTTAATATTTTATTATTCTTACTATTGTAGTTATGAAAGCTTTGTGTTAGAGATTTGGGTCTTCTTGTATTAATAACTGTACAAAATTTTAATATGAATCAGATTTCCAGAGAGCGTACAGTGCATTCTGGCAACACTAAGAGAGTGCAAGAAAGGAAAAAGAACTGCAGAGACACAGACATGCATCATTGACATGCCCATTGAAGTGGGACTGAACAGCAGGCAGCAAGTTTATACTCATACATCTTTGAGTGTATTTCATGCCCAACTGTGTGAGCACAAGGTATAGGTTATACATTATTTACACTTTTCAGGGAATACCAAAATCCATTGGCTCAAGTTTTGAATAATATTGTGTAAAGGAGAAGGAGATATGATCCGTACAGATCCCAAGATATCTCTGCTCTTTTATCATCCCTCCAGCTCTTCTAGTCCATCTTTCGTGTTTTATGGCTGCAGAGTTGCCTTTTAGCTACAGTTACAAGTGCTACAGTTACAAGAGGGTTCACAGGTTCTAATTGTTCCCTTGCAGTTTGAGGAGTAAAAGACATGAAATTAAGCTAAAAGGATGATGTAGTTTTTCAAGCAATATATAGCCAAGCTCTGGGACAGTTCTGTGCTACAAGGTCTTATTGATGACAAACATTTAAATTGGCTCAAAAATCAAGTGAACAAATTAGTGGAAGAAAAATGTACCCATACAAAATACACATTCCTCATTTTTGTAGTCTCTAAAGCTCAAAATGCTGCGATGTGGGGAGCGGCCTGGAAAAGCATCGCTACATCCGTACGCCACTGTGCACATTTACTCTTCTCTGGGCACTGAGTTTTCATCACTGTGAGAAGCAGTCCAGTAGGCTAAATGATGATTTGATCTCATTCAGTGTGACGTTCTTCTGTCTTTTCGAGCAACATCTAGAAACCAACATATTTTCCTTCTGAAGACTCACTTTTGGCCGTCAAGGTGAACTTGACTTTCCTCCAAGAAAAGTCTGGTTCCACCAGCAAACTTCAAAGTTTGCAAATCATAGTCCCTTGGACTTCTCACAACTGGTTTTAGTCATGCTTCGGAGAAGAGAACCTCTAAAAATATCTAACCTTTCCCTGTCCAACCTCTTAAGGAACGGTTCTCTTTGTGACACAACACTGACATCAGGTTGACATAGTATGCATTTTGCTAAGCATAATTACTCTGCATTGTGGTGAAAAGATTAGAAGTGGTACAGAATACGTGGTTATGGTTATGGTTAAGTATAAAGGCTAAATTCAATTTTAATGTGGGGTGTAGTCCACATATAAACTTCTATAAAATGTTAATATGCAAATAGGTAAAATAAAAGTCTAAATTATTGACTTTCCTGTTCTGAAATAAGATAAATTTTAATGTTGTAGAAATTTAGGTAAGTAAATCTGAGCTAAAAGAACATGACAAGAAATAACATAGTGGCAGAACACAGACCCAATTTGGGAGAATATTTATTTATTTTTAAAAGTTTTAGAAAAACAAATCACAGCATAAATATATTGCATTTCTTAATGAGTTGCAGTAGAAACAATAGTCATAATTAATTTATATTTAGGAAAACTTGAGGGTTTTTTTCTAACCAATACAATTAATACCTTTCCAAGGTGTATGGGTTGCAAAGTGTTTGTTGATCATAGTTATCTACTGGAAAGGAAGATAGTCACCGAGGCAGTTGTGCATTTGAAGGTCGGTAGTTATTCTACTCAATCCAGTGATTTATACTTGTCACTGTGTGCCCAATGTAGTTCTCCCTAACATAAAAGCTATTTTTCTTTACATTTAAAGTAAATTTTCATGAAATTACATAAATGATTCACTTAGGAATAGACATATTCAGACTTCCTTGTGATGATGTAAAAGAGAACAATTAGCAGTGCAAGCCCCTTCAGCCCAAGAAAGTCAATAAGAGCAAGGGTTATGGGTGTACTGCCTACACGGGAGACGCTACGTTAACTCAACTAACATAAGGGACTGTGTTTAATTCCATAAGCAATAGCATTAGTTATTCATGGTATAGTATTTGTGGCTTAAATTAAACCTCAGAACTTCAACTTTAAGTCGATGTAGTTTGTTATGGTCACTACATTGTCCTTGATTCTGCAAATATGTTTCTTTGATCCAGACACTCATTCTCTTTCCAGCAGCTTACTGAGATGTCAAGAGTAGCACACTATTAAGGAATATAATCATAGAATCATAGAATCATAGAATCATAGAATCATAGAATGGTTTAGGTTGGAAATGACCTTGAAGATCATCGAGTTCCAACCCCCCTGCCATGGGCAGGGACACCTCCCACCAGCCCAGGTTGCCCAAGGCCACGTCCAGCCTGGCCTTTAACACCTCCAGGGATGGAATTCCGCTACTTCTCTGGGCAACTTGTGCCAGTGCCTCACCACCCTCAAAGTGAAAAACTTCTTCCTCATGTTTAATCTAAACCTGCCCTCTTCCAGTTTAAAGCCATTCCCCCTCGTCCTGTCACTACATGCCCTAGTAAAAAGTCCTTCCCCAGCTCTCCTGTAGGTCTCCTTTAGGTACTGGAAGGCTGCAATAAGATCTCCCCGGGGCCTTCTCTTCTCCAGGCTGAACAGCCCCAACTCTCTCAGCCTCCCCTCATAGGAGAGGTGCTCCAGCCCTCGGATCATCCTCGTGGCTCTCCTCTGGACATGCTCCAGCAGGTCCATGTCTTTCTTATGTTGAGGACTCCATAAGGCTGCTTTTAGATAAGAACTTGAGATTGCTTGAGATACCAGCAGAACTACGAGTATGAGTTGTCTTCTTTCCTGAAGACAACTGTTTCAGAGGAAGTTGCCTCACTGCTGGGGTGTTCTGCCTAAACGGTGGTTATTTGGTTCTGTCTGCATGTCATCCCAGGACAGGAGAAGAGTAAGAAATGAAGCAGAAAGGCACTTTAAAATCTTGAATATTTATTTCAATATGCAGCTAAGGCTTTTTTTGTTGTAGTTTAGATATTCTGTTTGTTTCTGGATATACTGTGTTGCTAATTAGAATATCAGGTATATATTTAAAAACTGATTATTCAGTGTAAAAGTAAGTTTTCAGTATGTTTGAACTCACTGAGAACAATTGTATCCCCTCTGAGCAAAGAAGTTGTACTAGGCAGTGGTGGGAATTAAAAAATAGTTCATGTTTCCTTTTTCCTAAGACCACTATCTGTGTTTCTACTGTCTGAGAGATCCAAGAGGGAAAAAAACCTACTTGATAAGGCTATGATAAAATAGCTCACCTTAAGCATAAGACATACATGAAAGCTTAGGGTATGATCTTACTCACTGGGGGTAATTTATGATTTACATCTGTAGTTCCCTGGGTCTTCTCTCACGCCCTTTTTGTAGATCGGAATAACGTTGGCATCTCTTACACTGAGGATAATTTTGGATAAAAGATTGTGATCATTTTTCTGGTGATCAGATCTCCCTGGTGTAGTCATCCATCCCCCTCTTCCTTTGATAGGAGTGTTTATCATTGTAAAAAATATAAAGGGAACCGAAGAGCTCATCAGGAAGAATGGCTGCTTTTATAACTCCAATGCAAAAGTTTGCGTATGCAAACACCACAGAGATTGCTTTCAAGAATTCTCTGAGTTTTAAAATGTCAGTACAACTTTGTATTTGGAATGAGGATGTCTAAGCAAACTGATTTATGTATCATGTCGTGACATTTGATGAATGTATCATGTTTTTTAATCAAGCATTAAAAGATTATCGGTATGTTGCGCACATTATCCAGCTTCTGCATGTTATTATGTTGATACAATTAGTTTTAAATACATTTGATGAGATCTTTTTCTCTTATTTTTTATTTGTTCTTTAGCAGTATCTTGGGTTCTAGTAATGTTTAATATCAGGAGGTGTTTTTGTTCCAAAACCAGGTGTTAACAGATGTACAAACCTTAGTTTAATGTGCATGAGTGGTTTAATTTTGTTCTTTCATATTTTTTTTCTGTAAGCGTGTGTTTAATTGTGTCGCGTGGTATCTAGAAGTAGAAAAGTTAGTTGAAATGTCTATCTGTTGAAGGGGACTACAGCAAACAGTGAATGCTTGCACTTCATTCAGCCTCATCAGCACAGAGAGTTTGTGAGTCATTTGACTCAACTTCGGGGATGTTTCTTAGTGTGCTTTATACCATGCTCAGCAGAGGCTCATGCAGTATCTCATCCAGTCAGCCTACAAAATAAAGTTAAAATACAGAATTTATTTTACTTAGTTTTAGCCTGGAGATGCTAAATATTTGGTGGAAGAAAGGAATAGGAAGAAATTTCCCAGTCCAGAATCCTGCTAAGTCACCTGCTAGGAAGGACCAGATATCTCTATCAAAATAAATGGTTTGCGGGAGTTGTGCAGCGTGGCCCGTGCTTCACATGGCAGAGTGTCTCTCTTCTACAAAATCTTTTTTCTTTTTTTTTTTTTTTTTTTGGTAGTAGAGGAAAATGATAAACTGAAACTAAGTTGAGTATATACATTTTTAATATAGAAAATTCTAAAAATCATTTGGCTTATTCTTTGCCCATTTTCATTTCTAATGGCAGCTTAAAGTGGTCCTACACCATGTCCGGGCTGGTTGACATTTTTCTCTGCTACAGTTCCTGATTTGCTGACAGTTGAGATCCCCACTTGTTTGTGCTGTTAAGCAAGAACTGGAAAAGCAGTGTCAACTCTCGTTGATGTGACAGCTTGAGGCTGATACCATGCTCTTTGCTACACTGAAACAATCATGAGAAAGTACAATATTATCTCGATTTTCTCTGTTATATAAAAACTTCTATACACTTTTTTTGGTAGCCCCCAGAGGAGCTGGTATTCCATGTTACAAAGCTGCTGCAACTGGGCAATGATTCAGTGTCAGAATGGCTGTGGGATTGTTCAGACCTGGCCCTCCAATTTATAACTGGACTTAATTTTTTTTGGTGATAAGCATTTTAGGTGTAACACAGTATTTGATCATGGTCCCAGGTCAAAAGGATATCTAATCCTAAATCTTTGTTCTGAAGCACAGAAGAGCCTCCTCTGCTTTCATTAAAACCATCAATTTGGAGGTTGCAGACAGCGCCCTAGATAGCACACAGGCTCTGTAATGGGCTGCTATTTTTCTTGTGGGGGCTATGGAAAGAAGAGCCTTGGGTTCTGTGTTTGTGCTTCTGATTAGTCACTGAATAAGAATTTAGCATTAGCGTTAGAATTTAGCATTCTGCATTTGACGCTATCCTTCATGATCATCACTGTATCAGGCCTATATGTGATGTATTCAGTTATTCCCACATGTGCTGCCTTTCCCTCATCTTTCTCTCAGTTTGAATGAGGTTAATGTTACAGAATGGGGCCTAATGACAGTCAGAATGCATAGGAAGAGAGTCAATGTATTAAATTACTCAATTATTTCTTGTTTGTATATCAAAAACGGAGCAGCATACATGTAGGAAGAATGTTTCATTAGTGTGTCATTTTGAATTATTCAGTCAACTGCTTTTTTGTTCCTTTTATGCTGCTGGTACAAAATACAGAGTTTTCTTAAAAGTGGAAAGCACTGAAATTGAAAGAAAATGAAGTAATGACGGTTCAGTCTTATTTCGCTAAGACATACAGATTTCATTGGCAGACTCTTATTGGACTATGTGTTGACTGCACATGTTTTTAACATACTTCACAGGAGGTGTATCTAGTGCAATAAATGTAGGGGTTTTATGCATTGTTTATCTAGTCATGAAAATGGAATGCTCATTGTTACAGGAAACAGAGTAAAAAAAAAAAAAAAAAAAAAAAAAAAAAAAAAAAGCAAAAAGCATTTTAGCCTCTATATGTTATCTCTGATGACTACAAATTGTCCAGCCCAAAAGCTTATTTTTATGGGTTCATGCAAATTCAAAACAAACATGCAAACAGAGTGAAACAAAAACTTGATGAGAAGGGTTAGTGTGTTTACATGACTCGGTGGCATATTCAGATTATGTGGTGTGATTTGTTCTGCAGCTGCTTCAAATTAAGAACAGGTGTAGAAGGCAGATTATGCAAATGCTCATATTAATGTAATTGTCAAATTGGTGTGTTTATCATTGTGCCTTTAAAGAGTAGACCATACTCTTATTTTACATGTAAATTAGCTTTATTCTTGAGAGCTACTATTGGATAATGAGCTTATAAATGAGAATTTTCTAGCATATGGTGAAACATTTCTAAAATGTGACATTTTCTTGTGTAGCAATTTATTTTATATATATTGTATAAACATATTATAATCCTCTTTAGAAAAATATAGCTAAGACGCAGTTTTAAAGTCTAGCTCGTTGGACTAATGAACTCATATTTCTTTCATTTTTCTTTTTGAGTTCATGTAACCCATTAGTAGGACAACTTTTGATCTCCTTTAACCATTTACTATATATTTTCAAACCTTCATAGACTTTACGCCTTGTTTGCTTTAAATCTTGAAGAAGTACACATTGGAGGGAAAATGTGTTTGTTTAAAATTGATTTTTTACTTTCTAAGACATACTGTATCTAAGCAATCATAAACTGAGTAACTGAGTTAAATATATTTTTTTAAACGTTATTTACCTCATGTTTCTAGTAAGCATAGATTTATTAATGATTGGCTGAGCTTTTTGATATTTTTAGATCAGAGAGATTTGGTATCAAAGGATGTCCAAAATTAAAAAATGATGGGAACTTTTTATTTTCTTCAATTCTGAGAGTTATTTATTAATATGGACCTAGTTATCAAAAGTTGCCCAGTAAAAAAAATCACAGAGCAGTGTGATTCCATGTTTTAGTGTCTTTTCGTACATACATCTTTTGAACATGACCTTGATAATTTAAAATCTGTTAAAAGAAAATACCAGGTACTAGGTTTTTATACATATATATGTATGTATGCATGTACAGGCCAGTCGTGTATGTGCTGTCGATGAGGTAGGTTGAATATTTAAAACTGAGCTTTATGCACTGCGTGGGATGCTTTGTGCTGGGAATCTGGCCCAAACAGTTGGGAAAGTCCCCGCTCCTCAGGAAGCAGAAGCTGAGGGCACCAGCTGCCAACAGCTGGCTACAGGGCAAATGAGGTTAGAAGGTCCTTCTGCTTTTCTGCTTCCCATGGCCATGGCACAAGTGAGCCGTACTACTTATTTTCAAGAAGAAAGAGAAAATCTTGCTTTTGGATATGTTTCAGGAACAAAACCCCACCTGTAGTTATTTGGTTCAGTGTGGCACCCAACAACATTAAATTCCTTCCTCTTCTTTATCCTTAAAACTCAACTGGTAACTCTGTGAGAACAAACTAAAAGTTGTGAGCAAGATGTTTAAAGAAGACAGCTATTAATTCATTAGAGTTATTCTTCTCTAAATCACCCTTCAAGAAGGAACAGAAAGGGAACAACTTTATTTTTAAGATGTAGCTTCGTCCTTTAGCAAATTATTTACGATTGTATAGATTTTCATGGTGCTTATCTTTACTGGGGTTTGCTTTACAGCCTGCTAGCTACCTATACGATCTTTCATTCACTTATTAGCACACTCTTAATGGAATGAAAACTCTCTTTAAGAAAGAGAAGACTGGCGGGAACTTCCTAATGTAAGCTGAGACGGTAAAGCTTTTCTTTAGGGTTAATCTGACTGTATCACTTTACAGTACAACCAATCTCTTTTTGTAATCAATTTGAATTATATGCATCATTTCAGTAGGATGTTATTGTGAGGTTAATTATCTTTGCATTTAGAAAAGTTTTTACTTGCACTTGACTAGTCGTCACTGGAGATGTTTGCATGCAGAAATGTCAGTCAAAGCTATACGATATAGGTACCTTCCAGTATCGTTTAGAACTCACCGTTGTGATGCTTTCTATGTCAGAAATAAATTTGATGCAACATGGACATTGTTGCACAAAGAAGGTGTGTGGATTGGAAAACTGTCCGATTCCATCACCTTTACCAACACTGCTTTAAAAAAGCTAGGAATCTGGCCCAAGCTATCTTGGCTCTGTTAAATTTCTCTCAGACTTCTATGGGAAGTCTTTTGAGGTTAAGAAAAAAAAAAAAAAGCCTGAAAAATGAGCAAATAGAGCAAATAAAAACAAAAAAAAAGATGCCTTTCAGTCATGCTTATCACCGATCCCTTTTTAGCACTTTTTGTACTGTGTAATTGACACTTATTTTCAGTTATTTCTTTTTTTTTTTTTTTTTGTAATGATTTTGGACCAGTTATTACTTTTACATTATTTTGTTAAGTGTATGGCTCTTCTGACCACAAGCTTTGGAAAATAATTAAGGAATTTGAACAGGTGAGGTTTTAATAAGCCTTTTTGAGTTATTCAAGGAGTAAGAGAATATTTCTGCTCCAATGCTTTGGTCTTCTTCCACAAGATGTTCCAGAGGTGGAGGGATTACAGCCATGTGCATGTCTTTGCACTCTAGTTTTGTTGCCTAACCTTCTGGGAGCAAGCCTGAATAACCAGCATCACTTCTGCTGTTCCAGGAGGCGTTTGGGTTCATGTAGTTATTAAAATAGGACAGGCAGAATTCTTGCATATTTGCCTCCCTGTTCCTCTCTATAATGCAGCTGTGAACTTCATGTTAAATACAGTGATTTCAAATAAAAGGATATTTTTGACTTTAAATAAATATTTTTTAAAACCCCAAACCAACTACTTTAGTAATGTTTATTATCTTTAATATATACACATTTAAGGCAGCATTTGTATGTGGGGTACCAGCAACTTCGTGGGCCATGCAGAAAATCATATAAGTAAATAGGACTGGATCTGAACATGCTTGCATCTCATGTATACCATAGTAGTCCCCTAAGTCAGGACAGTTGCTTTTTACATGCACAGAGCATAACGTACATTTTCTCTTGGATAGGAATTTTGAATTTTGGCTTGGGGAGAGAAGGAGGTTTTGATTTTTATGATTGGCATTAGGTAGAGACAGGGAATAATGTGAGGTGCACAGATACTGGTAGTTGCATCAACTTCTCTATTAACTTTTAATTCATCTTGCTCACACGTGAAGAATTAAGTCCCTGAGTTGAAGTCAAGAAGAATTTGAAACCCAGCTTAGACTGGCAAAGGTGCTTTTGGAGACTTCTTCTGCAGTCGAAAATAGTCCATCCACTCATGTAACCTATAAATACTGCTAAATAGATTCTCTGGTATTACTGAGCATAACTTAGCAAAACAGACATTAGTAACACTTTTGATTACTCCTGCACTCATCATGTAGCATATCATAGCTGTGGTCCTCGATGAAAGTCTATCAGTTGTAATAGCATCTTAGGAAATGCAAAATGGACAATTTTATGGACCCTTCTGCACTATAGCGTTATTGCCTTCTTGAATTTGGGAACCCAACCCCACGGCAGCATTGATCTAACGTTCCTAAAGGGAAATTAGATTTTAAATGCCTGAAAAATGAACTATAGGCATATATAATTGATTAAAATTAAAACAAAAGATGTAGTGCAGTCAGACAACTTATTAGATACTTTTTATTGATCATTCATTATGCCTTATGGAATAAGGCATAATGTTTGTAAGATGTGCAGCATGCATTCGTGTCTACAGATATGTATAAACAGATTTTATTTCTGTCTGGAATGACAACATAGGTCTTACCACTGTCCTTAATTTTTATTTTCTTTAGTGATTCAGAAAATAAGATTAATGGTTTTGGTTATTTGGGAGATGCTATTTTCATTCAGTTCAAGGCTTTTCCAGTGCCTATACTCAGTCAAGATCTCCACTTTGTGTCTTATTAAGGGATCACTATCTTGTAATCCTTTTATCTTCTTGTGATAGAGGTATTTGCATTGCTACTCTTTTTCAGTAAAGGAGAAGAAAAAAAATTAAAAAAAGAAATCTATCTCTTCCAAAGTTCAGGCCACTGTCACCCTAGGCGTTAGTCAGCAAAATAGCTTGTATAGCAAAAGGCTGTTGTCCATCTTCTCTTCTCTGCTCAATAGTAGGAGCACTAAATCAAGACATTTGAAATTGTTATTACAAATCAATGTGCTACGCAACGTTGTCTACAATTCACTGGCTAAGCTGAACCATGTATTGTGTTACCTTGTAAAGAGTGTGCTTGATGTTACAGTACAAAATGTTTCTATTTCAGGAACTTCAAAGTTGTACGTAAAATCACAGATTTGTTCTTTAAATGTACTTTCTCTAAAGAAAGCATGCTGCTTTATTCCTTTTTTTATCCATTCAAAAGTCTAATTTTAGGGCCAGACTTTCAGTTGAGTTGAGCACCCAGGACTCCATTGACGTCAGTGTGAGCTGCAGCTGCTCAACACCTCTACAAATGAGACTCTGAAGTGTTTAGGAAAATTCTGAGCTTCAGACTAATCTAAACAAAACATATTTTTTCTGCATAGACTTCATCAGACTTTGTTCTTATTTATCAGGCATTATTTATGTTTTCCTAGATGAGCAACTAAGGCTTTTTTTCCTTTTTTTTTTTTCCATTTATGTTTTATACTGTGAATTAAGTAATAATTTTTGAAGAGGCTGCTGGATACTTTGCCAAATCATTCTAAAATTGTGTGGCGTGTTTTGATTTTAACCAAAGTTACAGCTGCAGAGCTGTAAAGCAGTCAGTTTCCCTTATTATGACTAGTTCTACAACTTGTACTGTTTTAAATTGCCTGCAATTAGCATATTTCAACCTTATTTTTAGGTTTAAATTGCAGTGTGAGAGTGTACTCTCCTCTTAGCTAATTAGTGTTATCAAGGAACAGTAGGTTACCTCATTAGTACCATGTGCATTTAATTAAAGAAGAGAAAATTGGAGTTAACCTCATAGTTAATATTTTCACAGAGTGCTACAATGCCAACACCTTCAATTGGAGTCACACCCCTGTGTATCTAATTATTCACTGGTGCCAAATAAGGTTAGCAAGGATACCACTATGCTGTTGACAAAATAATTTAGATGAAAATCTGTTTGCTGGTTTCCAATATGAAATTTCAGTTACAGCAGATTGTTTTTATTTAAATGCATTGCGGTGACATGATATTTTTATCATCTTACCACCCTCTCTCTTATGTTCACACCCAAACCCAGAAAAGGACAAGAACCCATGAGGCACTTAATCTCAGATAAGTAGTCTGTGATCCTCATCCTTATCTTGTGGGTATCGTACCAATCTGGATATAACCGTTTTATTTTGGCTACCAGTGTTGTAGAAATCGGTACAGTTATATTTCACCCCTTGAAAGAATTATACACAAATAGGACCAGATTACAGATACCTTCCCTTTGTAAATGCGCTCAGAATTTCTTGTGTCTCACTTTGCTTTTGAAATTTTCCACCATGCATGCAGAAAACAGGGGAATGCTACTTCATATACTTCTAGAGGGTGTGATCTAATATGGAGAGAAGTGCCTTCAGCTCCTTTAGATTCCAGTGAAGTTGAGGACGCCTATTGTTTCCAATCTAGGCCCTGTAATTTGTGTCTATTTAACCACAGAAGAGTATTTAATGTATTTAATAAGAGTATTTAATGTATTTAATGTATTTCATGTATTTAAAAGCAAAAAAAAAAAAAAGCAAACAATATTTTTGTTATCAACCTGCACTATTGGTGATTGAGCCTACTGGTTCCAGTCTGTAATAATATGATTCACATCTCTGTATGAGTTTTGTGTTTTGATTGTGTATTAGAATGGCAGTATGATGTGCTGGATACCCAGAGTCTGATTCTCTCATAGCATCCATGTAGCATTGATTTAACAAGCTCTTGAAATTTTATTCCCATTACTGATGTAAAAGGGGCTTAAGTATGTCCTGGAATGTTTTGTCAAATAAACTTCATCTTATTTTTCACTTTGCTTGCCTAGAGCTTGATGGCTCAGCACTCACAGAGTTGTGTACTCTCTAAGTGGATTTATCTTCTGAATTTTGCTGTCCAGTGATGCTAATACGACAAATAATTTTGAGCAAGCCATGTATAATCTCTGTGGCTCAGTTTTCCCATCTGTAAAATGGGAATGCCAACACTTCATGCATGAAGGCGATTTGAGTGCAAATTAATTACTTTTTGCACAATACTTAAGTACAATACTGTTTTGTACAAGAGTGTATCGGTGCCACATAAACTTTGCATGAAGTATATTTAATGGTTAAGTCTGTGGGATCATAATTGAATCCCAAGAGGAGGGTTTTTTTTTTAATTTATTTACAAAAATCTTCATACTAAATCAAGTGCTTGTCTGTTCTTTCAGATTACTTTGCTTGGGTGCTTACAGTGGCACATAGATGCTTTAAACAGTCACTTTACAAGCTTACAGCCAACCAACCACTTTGCCATGTTCAAATGAAAATAATGGCTGAGCTTTTCAATTTATTTTTTTTTAATTTTATTTTACATTGAAGTGGAAAAGAGGCACTCCAAACATTGTGACTTTCCCGTATTGGCTTTGCCAAGTGCTGATCCTTCAGGATCTATAGTATGTTGAAAGGAATCCGCTGCATTGAATGCAGGCTGGAACTCTGAAGTCAGTCAGTTTGACAATCAGATGAAAATTCCACATGAAAATAACTGACCTCAGTATTCATTTACCTACCTAGCACTTGAGTTTTATATATAGCTTCTAGAAAAATTGTGTAGTTATAGAATAGATCTATTTATCATTTTTTTCTTGTCTAAATAGTATTGGGTTTTTTTTTTATATGATACCCTCTTTAACTGTAAAGGTGCATTTGAAAAGAAATTGAGCAACTTTGTTTTCTAAGTTTGGATCTGTAAGGGAGACTTCAGATTACAAAAGATGAAAAAAAATTGGAGAAATAAAAGAAGAATGAGTTTTCAGTCCTCCATACGTGTTTGACGAAAACTATGTGAAAACATGCAATCTATGCAAGTCTATGGCCTGACTTCAACGTCTTTCTATGTGTAAAGCGTTGTGAAATAGGGACTGTTTTCATTTGTGATGGAGAAAAACTGCAGCTCAAATTACAGCCCTTAGTGGTATCATCCTCATCTCTTTGAAAGATCTCACCCAGCTCTGTCAAGAATAACCAGGTAATAAAAACAAGGTCTACAATGTGAATAGGCAATGACTTGGGTTTGATTTTGATTTCGTACTTGTAAGTCTCAGCAACTCTAGTGGCTGGATCTTCTTATAAACATCTATACATCAAACTAATAGGGATATAATTTTATATACTCATTTCCAAAGCCCGGATCAATGTATAAAAAATCTTAGGCAGACCTTTTAGCTGGACAACTTTTCAGAGAAGCCAAACCATTTATTGTAGCATCATTGATGTCGTGCTACAACTTATTTGGTAAAGTTAGGGCTTTTATGGGTTAATCATAGATAAACCTATATGATACTTCTTTGAGCAAATTTTCTGCATGTAATGCAATTTCATATAAATTAATAGTCTACTATTGCTATTAATTAAAATTAGTTGCTACATTCCTTAAGTTATTGCCTAGCCTTGCAATCCTTTTTATCTTTCCAGTGCTCCCTAATGAACACAATAGTAGGGCCACACTTTTTTTTCTTTTCTTTTTTTTTTTTTTTTTAATTCCTATTGCTGCTGTTATTCAAATTTGTTTTTTTGGCCGTGTGCTATTCCAGGGAATGCTTTATTTATTTTACTGGACCTAGTCACTTTGGCACAGTTTGAACTGACAGAATATAAAGTAAACAGCTTGTGTTTTTCCAGGGAAAATGACCAATAAGCAGGGGGAAAACATTTATGACTCAGTCAGTATTCTTCATTGGTGTCTTAAAGAGATGAGAAAGAAGTATTACAAGATTAAAATAACACCAGCTCTATGTTTATATAAAATACACTGTACTGTATGTCAGCTTGGGTGAGGAAAGTGCGTATGTTGGAACTGTAAAATTATAATTTCTTCTGTGTGTTTTGTTCTGCCTCCCTGTGTTCCTAAAAAGCTGTGGATGTCTCTTCCTCTTGAATTTTCTTTGCTATATTAAGTTTCTTAAAAGGAAAAATGTTGGTTTTTTTTTTAAATCACTCTCCACTTCTACAAAATTTAATTTACAATTGCATAAAGGAAATTACTGTAGTTTAGGCAGCCAAGCATTTCAGCAGATCCCTAGAAATGTACAAAGGAAAGAACGATTATCAGTCCTGAATTGTGGATTAAGAGGATCATACTATGCAGTGTACTGTCTAAAAGTAGCAATTTAATAGAAAATGTGGATGTTCATGTGAAGAATGTCTCTGAGGTTAAAGATAGCATTTAAAATATGGAAGAGGGTTTTTTTGCTTATTATTTGGTAAAAGGTTTGCCTAGAGATGTTTGTCTCATGAATATTTTTATTGAATGTTACAAGCAGCTTCATTAAGAGTTTTGGAGAGATCCTTTCTTAAGTACAGGAGTTTTTTTATTAATTTTATTTGAAAGGGGAATTCCATCACAGAAGGAAAATTCTTATTGCGCAGTGCAGAAAATGTATTAAAAGTGTACACTAACTTCCTTCAACGGGTGTGTTACAAAGCATAAACATGCGGTAGTTTAGGAAATGCTATTTCATATATTTAAAGTGAAGGTTTTAAAAATCACAAAGTAATTAAGGTTTCTGAGGTTCTAGAATACATTCTTCATA
>NW_009647008.1:0-20061 GCF_000708025.1 Charadrius vociferus | reverse complement strand
AGGTGACTGGCTTCTTTGAAGTCCGCAAATAAAGTGAGTTGCAATATGACATGAAGAGAGACACCTTTCAACAACTTGTAATATGGGTGTTCTTATCCTGTAAGCTTAGGTAACACTTTTGCAGAAGACCCTCGAGCAAACCTTCTACTGGACAAAATCAGCCCAGACTTTCTGTAATTCTGCCTTTTTAAACACAGGGAAGACCTAGTCCATTATTTCAAACGTCACCTCTGTGTTAGCTCACGGTATATCTCAGTTATGAAAATGAAGATAGAATATCACACTGTGCATAAGATTTTTTCAGTATTTCATATTGTATCAGTACACTATTTGAAAGTAGTGGCCCTGAACAGCCGGCTCCAGCACAGACTGCAACAGTGAAAAATTCAATGGAGTGCTTTTCCAGAGGCATTCTCCTTCCCACTGCAAATAAAATTGATTGTCATTTGATGGCAAAGTGATTTCTTTTCTCTCAAAATGCACTTTATTGTCAGCAACATAATTTATATCAAGCAAGCAGTGAGTTTCATCAGTTTATAACACCGGAAGGTTATGTCTGTATCCAATACGAAAAATCTTTACTGTTTTCGTCTTTCATATACAGTTACATCACTTTGATTACTAGAACCTTAGCTAAAAATATCTTTCACTAATTTATGGCTAGATTTACTACTTGTCTATTATTTTTTTTTCTTCCTTTTGGATTGTGATATATGGCTGAATATCTGGTCCATTAGTTGTTGTTGGATTTTTTTTCTTTTAAATCTCTGTGGAAACTAATGAATGAATAGAAGTTGATTAAGGAGGAGCATTTGGTATGTTATTGATGTAGGAGATATCTGGAGACTACCTGGCAGATATCTTTAGACTACCTGCTGCTTATTCTCATCTAAACTAAACTTTTTTCTTCACCTAACAATATCAATTATAAACCGGAATCCATAGCCACACTTGTGAGCCTCTAAGGAGCAGTCTTTGATTTTGCAGCATATAATAAGGCACTTAATTTTAAACTAAAACTACAGAATGACATATATACACGTACACACATGCACACACAAGCATCTTCTGTACCCGATACAGCTATATCCTGGGCAGTTTTAGCATTATCTTAGCAGTTCCTTAAGATTTTGGCTCACGCGAGAGCAGCACTAGGTGTTCCCCAGGTAGGGGACATCCCTGGAACGAGGCAGGCCACCGCTGGTGCGAGCAAGTCAGGGCCTGAAGTCTTTGCTTACCGCCGGCTTTTCCTGGCTGTCGGTGGACTGGCTACTTGCTCTGATACCTGACTAAGTCCTCACAGGGTACAAACTCAGCAAGTGAGCCATGCACCTTGCTGTTACCAATCACATGATACAAATGAATAAAACACAAATACTGCCCAATATATAGTGAAAAGAGCAAATGGAACTTGGCTGTTCTAAAGTTTTAACATATTAATCAGGAATTCTATATTTCTAAAACAATTAAGAAGTAATTTTTAATATTATGATGCTTTTCATGAACATTATCTTTTCATCTGCTGTTAATTTGTATACCTTTTCTGGATGAAACTCAACAGGTTTTTTTGCTTCGTTTCAATGTAAGATAAATTAGTTGCTTGTACGTAGTTTAACCCGATGAAACATAATAATGTGTACCCTTTGCTCAGTTAGTATTCAGTTTTGTGTTTACTTAAAAGCATATTGTTGAACAGGCTGATAGCTAATACAGTACACATAGGAGAATATGTTGAGGCACATTGCCTCTTGTGGACTTTGATGGGAGTTTTATCGCTGTATCTCATTTATTGTTTTAAAAGGATTCCCCATAGAGTTAAGAAAGCCAGTATATTTAGGTGATATTAGGCTGTAAACATAAGTTATTTTCTAATAGCTGGTTTAAAATGCCAGCTAAAACATTAAAATGTTTTAATTACAAAATAAGGGGTGATTGTTACAATAAAATAATGTCTAATAACATCCTTGAGTGACCTAAATCTGCAACTCTTTTTTTGATAAATTATGCTCCTTTGTACTAATCAAGGGTCTTATCATTTAAGTTCAAGACATAATGCTAAAGTTGTAAGATTGAATGAAATCAGTATTAATCAGAGAAAGGTGTACTGACTAAACTATATAGAATTCAATATTTTCCTAGCTATTTTATGAATTACATATTCTTTAACATCTTCAGCACCTATTTTAATTCCTGAAAATTATATTATTTTTTAAGTTTAGACAGAAAGCATAAAAATAGGAGCTTAGTGTTGATCCTTCTTTTCTGTCACTCTGCTTTTGCTCATTTTTGGAATGCTTTAGAGCCGTTTGAGTTTTTATTTAAAATTCACCCTGAAATAAGCTCTGCTTTTGAGTACAGACACATCTTACATTAACTCTTTCCTTTATGCTTAACACTGTCATCAACTTTGCCATGGGCTTGATTGAGTCTTGAGTTATCACTTGGTCTTTTTTGTTCCTTGGACCCATCTCCACCATTATTAGCCAATTCTTAATACTTCTGAGAGCAATATGGCAGTCACAAATAAAAAACACAGTGCCAAAAATGTAACAAAATATGACAGATTTTCTGCTTATCATGTTCCTACATTTCATTTTAGCTGCGTTAGAATAGCTTTGGTGTAGTGCTAGGAAATATCAAGCAAATAAAGTAGGTGATGTCTAGAGCAGTTTTATATATTTTAAATGTCATCAGATGTCATTGGCAAACTAACAGATACACATTGGCCTAAACTCTCCAAAATAGTGTAATTTGGTTCCCGATCTTAACAATTTCTGGAACTTAACAGTTCCTATATTTCTCGACCGCTAAGCAGAACGCTAATAATCTGTTTGATAGGTATTTAAATGCATGTTTACACAAAAGTGAGAGTTGTTAGGTTACATCAAATACCTTGCCAGCTCCATAATCCGAATACCATATATCAGGAATTGTTTTGGGGACATTTAAATGGTATTTCTTGTAGACAGCATTGGTAAAAGAACCCTCTTCTGTAATTGCAAAAGGGAACTTAATCTTCAAGGATCACTGGCAACTTACTTCTGTTGTCTGCTGAGAAACTAATACTTCATACCGAGCAATTGGCAAGAACAAAACTCTGTCTTCTTTCATGCATAATCTGTACACAAATTGTAACTGAAAGTAACTTTTCATGGCAAGTGTCCAAGGACAGACCCTTGGATACAGCAGGTTCTCTCACTTTATATCAGTCACCTCTTGAGCTGAGCTGACAGTGCCACGAATAGCAACAGATTTTGTCCACTGTACCCTTCTGTTGGAATTTGTTTATTTTCAAAAAATGTAGATGAGTTCTGCCATGAAAAAATAAAAAAAGCAATATGAAAAAATACAATTGATTTTATGATAGCAGCATAGCAGCTGACAAATTTGATAAGAAGTTCATACTTGAAGCTGCTGCTTTCTTTCATTGACTTCTTTTGCTCAGCCAGTCACTTGTTCATCCCCTTGGCCAGTTTGTGAGTGCAGCAGGTATGCTGTTCTCAATAAGTGTAGGGAGTTTCTCTTCTAACATTTCCATCCTACACTTTTCCTGTTTTACTTTTTATCCTTCTAATTGCTCCTTTGCCATTTTCTTCAGAGAATCTTTATTGTAGTTAATCTAAATGAGAAACCTAACCATCATCTTTGTGATTTGTACTGCAGATACCATTTCTTCTATTGGAAACAAAAAAACCCGCCACAAAAAAACCCCAAACAGATAAAACTCTCCCTGTCTTCTTGATACCAGCCTGTGGGTGCTTAGACATCAACTTAAAGACCAACAGCAATAATCTTTCCTCTCTCACCCCCACTGTTTCCTTTCTTACTGTCAACTGTATCAGCATGTTGGTTGTCTTAAGTTTGGAGCATAAACATCTTGAATTCGGATGTCTTTCCTATTTCTCACACCCATGCTAAGGTACAGCTTTTTAAGCTGTGCGCTGAGCTGAAACTCTCATGCAGGTTCTCCACGTTTCAGTTACTACAACTGGCCTCTTTTCAGCACATGACAAATGTCATCTTGTCTCATTGCTGCCACTGTTCTGCACAGATTATTTTCCTAACATCTCTCTCTGCGTCTTTTCCCAGTTCCCCTTCAAAGCCTCAAATACAGGCAGTTTGTTTTCAGTTTTATAATCCTTCACAGACTGACTTCATGATACCCATTATTCCTCATAAAGTAGAAAAAAAAAAAAAGCCATTAATTTCCTACTTTTAGATTTTCAGATAAGCCCTATTGTACTTTCTTCTGTGCTGTCTGTAATGATTGTGGGGTACCTCATTATCCTCCTCCAAGTCAGTCATTCAGACTTCTGCAGTTTATGTATAGAAAGCTTAGGCACATATATTGCCTGCGATCATGACAGGTATTTCCTATCAGTCTGTCACTGTCATCTCTTGTCTTACATAGGACAATCTTTCCACTCTGTGTCTGTGCACTGCCTGCAGCACAGTCCTGGCCAGCGATGTGGGAGCCCTCGTACAGTCGCAGTAATTCCCATGCTACTGCTGCTGCTACCGCATCCGAGTCTTTCATCACCTGTGTGACTTACCATGTGCATTGAAGTGCTTCATTCTAACAGGATAAAATACAGCCTTATAATTAATTTTTCTGCATTACTGATTCAGCTGGAAGTATTTGGTGGTCTGACCTTTCTGGGGGACAAATCATGCTCTTCTTCGGTGGCCTCAAAGTTTACTGAAATTGCAGAGCACACACATCTCTATTGCATCTGTTAAGAAGACTCCAGTATTTTCAGTCTACAAGAAATATTTATAAGTGTCTCAAAAATAAATATGTTTTTAAAGTAAGACCAAGAAGTATGATTCAAAAGGACATTCAAAAAGCCTTTGAGACAGCCCTTCTCAAGTGATTATTAAGAAAACTGAATAGTTCTGGGTGAAAGTTAAAGTTCCATCGTAAGTTAGAAACAAGTTAAGAGACAGAAGATAGAGTAGGTGTAAATTGTCAATTTTCAGCATGGCAAAAG
Source organism: Charadrius vociferus (assembly GCF_000708025.1). Lineage (NCBI taxonomy): Eukaryota > Metazoa > Chordata > Aves > Charadriiformes > Charadriidae > Charadrius > Charadrius vociferus. Next base: position 15,070 of record NW_009647008.1, on the reverse strand, counting down.
GTTAACATTTCTGTCTACCACTGACCTATGCATTAAACAGCATTGGTTAATATATTTATTAATGAGATGGAAAATGGGCTGAAGGATATCATATTTGTCAAATGTAAAGATGACCAAAAAACTTATTTAGCCTTATCAAGATTAGAGGTGACTTTGTGGCACTTCAGAGGAATGTAGAATGGTAAGTGAATGCCACAGTGGTAGAAGAAAGACAGTATTGATTAATATGATAGATACTGGAGGAGTAATTTAACTGCTTACACTGATAATGTAACTGTTTGCACTGATTGTTAAAAATTAAGTATAATCACAGTGTGGGAGAGAAAACAAGTTGTTTCTTCTTATAACAGGCACATCTTTCCTCAGTCTACAGTAAAGCGGAAACAAGGAAACAATCCGAGATTTATGAACATTGAGAAGTGTGCCGACAAAAATATTGTAATACCATTTCTATTTTGATGTATGATCTCATGATGTTGCGCTGAACTTGGGTTGTTTCATTTTAATATAAAAATACCATTCAGTAGCCTGAAGAAGGAAAGTTTCTTTTTTCTCTCTCTCCACAGATACTTCTGCTATGCAATCCAACTATTTCAGACCATACATTGTGTCTGTATGTAACCCCTAGCGAAGCTGTGCTTTGAAAGCCACAAGGGAGTGTGGTTTCATCCCTGTTCATATGTACCTCTGTGGAAGAGTCTGCTGTTTGTAATAGTTTTTATCAGTGAGCTATTATTTCAAAACCAGAGTAATTGGTTTTCTATATAAAATATATTCTAATTACAAATGTCATTTAGGTTGTTTCTAAAAAATGTTAGCAGAAATTCTAATATTAATAATGCGAATAATAATTTCTTAGTTGAGGAAAAAAAAGATTGCATTTGATGTCTGTGAGATTTCTTTACTTTCTAAATCTCGAGCAGATTGAAGAAACTTGTCATTGGAAACATGGATGGAGCTGTGGTTCCTAAAGACCATGATATCAGGTTATTTACCCAAATCAGTTACTCAAACTACACTAGGACTGTCTTTGTACAGATAAGTGAATTATATTTTATTATATGTATATATATGCACATTCTTGTGAATTGTCTGTAGAGGCTTTTCATATTTAACTTACTTGTATGGTGCTTTGTTCTGCTTTATACTCGATCTCTCAGTCCTTTCCTGTTATGTACTTTTACGATTCTAGACTTTATTAGGAACAAAATATACCACGGCCTCTTCATTATTCGTATTCTGGGAATACTGTATTAGTTGCAGTCTCTGTCTTACTGCACAGAAAACTCTTTACTTTTTATGACCTGAGTCTCTTGTTCTTAGAGCAAGTACTTTGGTATCTTTGCACAGTTCCTGCCACAAAGGTGATCCTCATTCAGTTGTTTACATGAGAAAGCTCTCACCTGAATTGGGCAACATAGGAAAGCATGAGACTTTCAGTCATACTCCTTCCACTTCTGTCTCTCTAGGCTTGCACTGTGTGCCTGTGAAGAATATTTATTTTTTATCCTATTTAACAGTACAGTCATATCACAGACATTCCCGATACTGTTTCTCTGCTTCTGTTTTGTTTCTTTTTTTCCTCTGTATCCTGTGTCATTGGGACTACGGTAGCCTGTGTTCACGCGTAAACTGGATTTCTACTCCACAGAACGTCTTCTGTTCCCATCTAAAGAATGTGTAAATCTCATCAGACTAATTGCAGATAGGCTAGGTCAGGACCCTGAAAGGTGAATGCCAAGAGAGCAACCCTGTAATGGTCCAACCAGGAGGGACATGAAGTATAAAGATTAAAACTCCAGCCTCTAAATCCCTTGACACTGTCCTGTTCTTTAAGAAAGACAGAGCATTGCCTTCTGATTGCCGTGAATAACTTAACTTTTTCAGTGCAGTACAGTCTTTTTCATAAGGCCTTGAGGTGAAGTCTTACTGATATTTCTCTAACCATCTCCTTTCCTTGGACTGCCTTGCATTTTAGGATTTCATACTTTTTAAATGAAACACTGCCTGCTTTAAAGAAATTTTATTTAGCTTCGCTAATCTCTCAAATCAGCTAAATACTCAACTCTTGTCATCGATGACATACTTTGAAGGACATATCTTTGCACTTTGGTAGATTTTTGAGCTAGAGGAAGTTGTAAGTAGTCATACAATGGAGTTGAGAAATCTGTGGGTGAGAAACTCACAAACTACCAACAGAATGAAGAATTTAGCAGAAGATGCAAATACAGACACGTGCAAACACACAAAGACAGGATGTCTGGAGATTCAATACAAATTTTTTTTTCCCAAATAATGGAATTCATGGTTCCCATTTCACTTATTACTTACAATTCAAGAAAAGTCCTGTTTTACTTATTCAAAGAAGTTTATTTTCTAAGTGTGCATGCAAAGAGTGCCGGTACCGGTCTGTGAATCTGAACCACACCAAACTACAAGCTGAGTACACTGTGGTTTCTTTCTTTGTAGTGGATAGTGCACATTTTCATTTGGACTTTTGTAACCTTGTGTATGAAATCATGAAACTGTAGGGGACAATTCATGTTTAGAGTAGTGGGCCTTTTTCTAACATGTGTGTCCAGCATAAACTGCCAAGTATGTCACGAAAAAAAGCCATTTTTTGAAGTGAATAGTTAATTACAAAGAAGACCAAGATAAAGTGGGAAAGCAAAAATAAAAGCAAACCAAGATTTTAGTTTTTGAAAGAAGACATACTCTCATTGTCAGATTTCAGCTGGTTTTAAAGCCTGTTGAGTAGTTACACATACGAGAATAATTCCAGCTAATATATAGTCCTTTAGGACTGAAAATATTCTTCAGTTTGTCCAATTGACTAAATTTCTCTGTGAACCAGCAGCCTGCTGGTTCCCTTGTGTCTGTTGAATCGTTCTGCCACAGAGACATGTATCTGCTCAACAAAGAAGGATGCAATGTCAGCTATGGAAATGTATGTAGAGAATTACTATATGTTTCTCATTAATGATTTCCTGCATTAATAATTGCTCAGCAGCAGTAGATGCTGGTAAGACCACTTCCTTTGTTAAACAATGTCTGGAATATATGTTGTTTTTTAAAGTATTTGTCATGTAACCCTTGGAAAGAAAAAGCAGCATATGAAAAAGAGAAACTACTTATTGCTAATTTTATTTATGATATTCATCTTTTCATCATCTTTTTCCAACCTCACTTTACTCTAGCAAATTTTGATCATTTTATTTTGTGTTCCGTTTTTGTTATCTGTTGTGTTTTGGGGTTTTTTACCTCTGGTGGATTGGTTGGAAACTTGTCCACAATTACAAATAAGGTTAAATAGCAGTTTCATAAGAAAGCAGGGAGCGATGCCATTGCTGGAAGGATGGGGGAGTGTCTTGCACAGCATTTTTCACACTTCCAAGCAGTATCCTCTTGACCTGCAATTTAACTTTGAGACTGCCACCCTTATGCAAGAACTGATTGCTCAATCATTTTACCCGAATGGTTACATCTTCAGGAAACAAGATACTCACACAAGAAGGAATGGCTTAGGGTTGACTTCAAAGCCTCTTGTGCTTTACCAGCTTGCGAGGTTCCTTTATGTTTGGAAAAGCTGAAGGAGCAAATAAATTGTGGAGGGCCTTGCATGTGAGGGCTTTTGAGCAAAAAAGTGATTACCCACGAATTCTCTGAATACCTTCCTGGGTGGGAAAGTTCAGAGGCACTTAATACACTGTTTACTCCAGCTATGACATGCAGATAGCAGGAGCACCTTGTGAATTAATCTGGTGTTTTCTCAGTGGGATTGCAAGACTGCTGTCACTACGTCTGCATCAGGGACCTTATTTTAGTGCTTTCACTAAAGCTGTCACTGTGGAAATATATAACGTGCAACTGAAAATGTTTTGTGGTTCCACAGATGAGACGGGAAGAGTGTTCCCTGGGCATGTTCCACAGGTGTGTGTGGTCACCTGCGCTTCCTTGTAAGATAGGTCTAGAGAAAGCTTTGTAAAGCTGCAGCCAGTAATGCATGCACCGAGTCCTCTAACTGAGCTGTTGGCTATCGTCACTTGTGATATCAGCTCAAATTCAGGCTTCTTGTTTCTGTCCAGAGGAGTATAAGAGTAGGTGGTCCTGAGGCAGATCCTAATGTCCTGTGTTTGTGAGTGCCCAGTCCAGGTGCGTTTCGAATGGTGGGCAGGGTGACATGATAAGACAGGATAAAAACTTGAGAACCTTCCCTTTCACATTCTCCCAGCAACGTGAGGCTCAAAAGCCCTTTGTGTTCAAAAGCGTGAAATAGATTTTTCATCTGTGAATTTGTAAGTTTATTTTTTCGAACATGTGAAGTTTGGGTTTTTTTTCCATGCCCGTTCTGTCAAAATTAGTACTTTATTTCTTTCTTGAATGCATTTAGGTCCTGTTTCCAGGCATTCAATCTTGTTAAACTTCAGAGAAAATTAAGAGAGAACAATGTCAACATTCCTATCACAGGATCAGACTTCTCAGATCCAGCTAATGCTCTTTGACTGTGCTTCAGAAGCTGGAGATCAACTTCTTCAGCAGCTGAAACCTGGCAGATTTAAACTAGATTTATAACATTATTTAGTTACAGTGAAATCATTAAAGTTCCATATTGTAATTATGAGTGATTTCACGTACCAGCAAATCTCTGCACAAAAGCTTGCAAGATGTGACTGTGGTATCTCCCTGTAGTTGTCTTCTCTCTGTCTTACTCAATCTGTTCTCTTTTTTTTCCAGACAGTTGTCTGATGAGGACACTTCTTTATTTTCAGGATCTTGTCTGCAATTTAGTCTGACTCGTATAGATGGAACATTTAAATTTCTCTTTCAAGCAGACAAATTTTCTTTCTGTGATCAGCTGGGAAATATCCTGGTGACAGCTCTTTATTTATATTCTTCACATATGCCAAAAACCATAAATACCTTTTCTCTGATCAATGTTTTACTGTATGGTATTGAATTATATAAAAACTATAATAGCATATACAAGGCTTATAAAGATCAGTGTCTGTAAACTGAGTATTACTGGTCAAGTGTACAAAATTTGAAAGGTAAAGTTGTTTCTTCCCTACTTTGTTGAAGTTTTGTGGTGTTTTGTTTGGGTTTTTTTTTCTGAAGAGTAGACAAAGTATTGTTTCAACAGTTCACCTCCTCAGAAAATTTTTCTGTAAAAGTAATAACTCAGATTTATTCAGTGCATTTTAGTTCTCCGTTAAAAAAAAACTCGAAGGTGTTGTTAAAGCTAATCAGTGCTGCCTAGCTGAGGGAGAACTGTCTGTAATTTTATTCTGGAAATCTGAAGACTGAAGTTTCTGGCTGTCTTGGAAGCTTAGCAAAACGAGTTTATCTCAGACGTTGCTTACTAGGATCTAAACAAAAATATCACCTAACTTGCTTTATTCTGAGTAAAAAGACAGGAAAAAAAGAGCCTTCATACTAGGATTAATTTTAGTACCGTTTACTTCTCTGTGCACACTTTATGTTTAGATGCCATTTATAAATATCTTATTATCATTTGTTAAAATTTGTGACAATTTATACCATGCCTGATGACTGTAATTCATGCATTAAACATGCACACGTATTTTAACAATATTTGCATCTTATAATATGCTTTGTAAAGACTTGTCATAGACTCATCGGTTAAACATTTATTTTACAAATGCATTTTGTAATATGCTATGGTAATAAACTATAAAAAAAAGTTGTCCCACCTTGTAATGTTTTCAGATGGATGAATAATGCATAACAAATTCTACCTTCATTTAAAACATGACCTCTATTCTGATGAAACTGATACATTGTCTGGATTTATGGTGATCACCGAGTTGTGTGAGGTGCTGCCAATCTGCTTTCTGATTAATTTTCATAGTTGATAAATTTGAATTAATCTGTAAATATTTACAAAATAATATGGTTTATCTTTTTCTATTATTTTATTTTCATCCACCAGATTCACTCAAACCAGATGTACCACCCCCCCCATTGTGCTGTGAGCTAATTTTCATTCAAATAATTTCTGGAAATTCAATTCAGTTCTGAAATTGATTATCAAAATGGTGATTGTTCCCTTGCTGGCTGCCTAAGTTTGTCATATGTGTCTCTAAAGAGGCCTATGCTACTGTCACATCTCATCAGATAAGCTGTGTAAAGCTGAAGGGTAGATAATATTAGAAAAGTTTATACTGCGTTCCTACACAATAAAAGCATGTTTTTACAATTTATTATCTTTAATTTTGGCTACATCTGATTTTATATACTTTTTTAACTTATGGAAATTTATTCAAAACCATGTTTTCCTTAAATAGGTATTGGCACGAGAGTCAACTTACTGACCATCTGAATTCCTGAAGCATCATGCTGATTTTTTTCAATAGTTTTTTTTTTATATGAATGTTAGTACCTAAGTTTCCCTGGTTGGTCTCCGTGTGTGTGTGTGTGCATGTGTAGATTGTAACATTTTCATTCATTTTGTTCCACAAGAAGAGTTTTTCTTCAAAACTGAAGGGAAAGAAGGGCATTTGAGGTGTGTTGATTGGCTGGTTGAAGGAGGATATAGAGGATTATAGGGATATCCATTCATCTGGTGATGCAGTGATAGGATTGAGAATTTCAGCAGAGCTCTTCTTTTGTTACCTTCCCACACCTGAATGAAAACCAAAGTGGATGGCAGTTTTACTTTTGCTGTTCACCTGGAATAAGTCTTCGGACACGGCATCCGTCTGATGCAGTCTGAATGTGTGAATACGGAGTAGTCTGAGTTTACATCTGTTTAACATAAATACAAATGACTACTTCAGGTGCATACTAAGGGGAAGTTAGATAATTTAATTGGTCTCTTGGAAGGGGCCTTATTTCACCAGACATTACACCTTGTCTGCCATTCACCTTAATAGTCCAGACTCAAGAGCCTTTTGTCACCGTTCATAGTCAAGGCACTTTTAGTCAACACATTGTTGTCAACACACTTTTAAGAGACAGTTTATCCGATCTGATTTAGACATCTAATTAGGATTTAATGAATTGTGCCCCAGGAATGCCTATTTTTCTCCTTTAACTGTACAGGTAACCTCACATGACTAGGTCAGATGTAGGTGTCTACAGCACAGACTTTTGCATTTGAGCGATTTCCCCCCATTACCACTTCTATTTTTCTTTATTTTTTTTCTTCTTAGTAGATTACTGCTTATGAAATGAGTTGGGCTTATTGTCGATAGAGCTTTACTTCTTTACACACCGAGCATATTAGACTGCATTCTACATAGTCAAACACACTCTGTTTAGATTGCATAAATTCTGTTACCGAAGTCTCTCTGCTCATAGAGAGAATAATTAATTCCGTTTCAGTTTGCTGTTTTTTTGTTAGTGTTTCTCATCAGATGATGGCAAGCAACTGGTTCAGTTGGGACATGGTGTTCCGATGATCTGGCATTGAGACTAGGAAATATTCATTCTATGTGGGCTCACAAGCAGTCATGAAACTTCAGACTAGTTCATGAAACTTCAGGCTACTTATCCTCTAAGTAGTGAAATAGATTTGGTGAAGATGAATTATTTATTATTCTATCACAAACACTTTAGCCACCACTTCTCCTATTCTTTTAAGTCTCACAATTTGAATATTTGCTGTCTTTTTCTGTTAAAAATCTAGAATGAAGCAGTCTCGTTTTTTGTAGGAAAGTTTTACCTATTATTTTCCCCAGCAGTAATTTTTGTTAGAGTCCTGTTTTCTTGTTTATTCATCTTTCAAGTTACGTGTTTGGCTGCCTTGTTAGGTAGGATTCTGATGATTCCTAGATTTAATTTTATACAAATGTCTATAGCATCTAACAGTTTGACTGAATTTCTTAGTTTTAATTTTGCACACTATTTCTTTGAATAGAACCAAATGATACAATATCCTCGTAGTTTTTAGTTCTCATGTATTATTCTTATCTATTTTAAATCACGTTATGGTTGTATAGGAAATGATCTATACGATGTGACGGGAATTCCTTTTTTTTTAAAGTTTGCTAAGAAAGCACAGAGATTCCACCCTCCGCTGTACTTCCTGGCAACTTGTCATTCTTTCACTTGTATCAAATATATGTGATATATGTACTTTTGTTGTTACTTGTCTGCTTCAGGATTTCTGTAGTTCAGATTCATTGCGTTCCTTGTGGTCTTGAATTTGCTTTTCTTCATTGCAGATATAGAAATGCCTATAAGACACATTCTAGATGTTTGGTTTTGCACATTGCATATGTCTGTTTATACACGCATACACAAGTGTATATTTACATCAGCAGATATCTTGTGCAATCCTAGCACAGGTAATAAACTGCAGGGTTGTTTGTCATGAACTTTTCTAAGCTGAACTTTACTAGTCTCTTTCCTCTGTCGTTACAAACCTCTGCTGTTAACTCTAACAATAATTTCCCAAGGTATTATTTTCTGTTTTCTCCTTTTTTCTTTTGCATGTCGGTTCTTTTCCCAAAAGCATAGTGACTTGTGGGCCAGAAGAGGGAATGCTCAATCCAAAATTAGTGGCAAATTCAGTATCTTCCCACTTACTGAAGCCAACAGTAGGGTCTTTATATCACAGGTTAAGAGAAGATTCCTAGTAGATCACACACTTGATTTAATCCCTGGGAGGTTAAGATGCAGTAGAATTTCAGACTACAGTACTCATATGCATACAAAATAATTTTAAAGTTATCTTGGTATTTCTAAGATATAAAAGTTATCAGACTCCCTCAGAGGTACATAATTAAAAAATTAACTTTATAGAAAGGAAAAAAAAGCTCTGTGATGCATTTTAACACATTTTTGAAGATTTTTAAACTAGCTTTTCTTTTATATTATTCACATTTCCTACATACATGATGATGTGATGTTGTATAAAGGTTTTACTCTAGTTTTGTTTGGGAGAATCTGCATAAATCACGTATGGTTTCACCATTTGTGAATAATGTGGCAACTCCAAACTCATGCCAATGAAACCATCATATTATCATATCATGTACTGTATATAACATACATACACACTGATAATAAGGTAGAGGAATAATACTGAAAAACTCTTCCCTCCAGGCGTGAAAAATGACCAAAATGTAGAAGTCACTTTTCATGCCTTGGGAAAAGTAGGTCAAGAAATTAAAACTCCAATCAATACCTATAACCTTAAAATGTATTTTAATGTGCTGCAGCTTCAGTTACCCTCAGCTGAAGCTTCTCTATTTTAGCTTACAGGGTCTTGTGACCTCAGCCCATAGCAGAGTTTCAACAGTAATAGCGACAGCCATCTTGGATAAATGTAAGTGAAATTTTTCCTCATTTCTATAGTTTCTGTCCCTCACATTCACTTTTGGAGTTTTGTTTTTCACTCAGGATGTAGACAGTATTCCCGACAACGTGTCTGTTGCGTGGCAAGTAGCATGATGGACACAAAGTAGCAGTAAAGCAACTAAGTGGGACTTCTTGCCTTTTAAATGTCACGGTATCGGACTCACCTTGTGCTTTTGAAATGCCAGTGTGATGGCCGTGCAAACTTTATTTTACCTGCAGCTAGCTTGATGGTAGTTTTCATTATCAGCCATGGTTAATCTGCAAAGAGAGAAACAGAACAAAAAGACTTTGGCCATATAATCTTGTTTTAGGTAGCGCTAAGGATGAAATCTAGGAGAATTCAGAAAATACTTTTCTAAGAAAAAGTTTCCTTTCTTTAGTCAGCTTTACCATTTCAGTTCTGCTTCAGGTCAGATTGTCGTCATCCATTCCCAGACTTAGCTGTGCAGTCACTAACTGTTGTATAAATCTGGGGCTGGAGTTGGAGCTGGAAAAGTATACACTTTACATGTACTGCCTGTGTCACAACTTTCAGAAGTATGAGAAAAAGAATGAAGGTCATCTGCCCACTATTGGTTTCTGAGGAATACCAAATACAGCAGGTGCTGTTAAAGTCACAGTTTTTGCAGCAATTGTCATTTTGTTGTAATGGTGGCTTCTCTCTGATCTCAGAAGAAAATAGAAATGCAGTTACCCTTTCGGAAAATCCTGTCTTGTATACTGATAGCCTTAAGAAGCTGGCATTTAGTAGTAATGTACAAAACATCCCTGCACTTAGGTCTTGTTTGGTATTTAGTCCTGGCCTTTGTCTGAATTCACCATTTGTGAACAATGTGGCATCCTTGGTCTGTTAAATCACCGTGCCACCTTTCCATCTTCTGTTTCTTCATATACATAAATATCTGTGTAACATACAGACATACCTAGAATTCCAAGGTTATATTTACGTATATAGGCCATAGTTGCATTGTAGCACTGTAGCTACAATAGTGCCTTTTTTATGACCTCAGCTAGCTAAAGGCATGGTTGTTTAAATGCAGCCTGTTCTCTTCATGTGATTTCATAGGATTTATCTGTCATGAACTATATGAAATGAAAGGCAGCACAGACACAGTAGTTAAGGCTAAAACTAGCAGAAGTGAAACAGCCTCCATCCATCTGTCTTACAAACATGTCATTCAAAGATAGATAAGGGGCAGTCTTGGTGGTTTACCTGCAGACCTGTAGTCAGCTTAAAAAGTCATTAGAATTCAGCTCTTCTTGCAACTGTATCATTATATTAATATCTCCATAATGGATGTGAGACCAAATCATATACAGCAGGGTCTAGAAGCTGTGAGAGTAGAAGAACGTGTATTGGAATGATTTTGCGGTTGTCTTGAATTTCTGTGTGTCTCAAACTTCAGCATGCCATGTCGGTGGGAGAGTGGGCATTGTTACCAGCTATGCACAGAAATCAAGTAGTAAAAGAAGTTGCATGCCTGGAGTCTATTCTTTTTGACTAAAACTATATGAATGAAAAAAGGGTGCAAGAGATGTTTTCTTGGCTACCAGTTACTAAGCAGTTTTGGAATGTACTGAATTAAAAAGAATAATTCCTAAAGTTTCTCTGAGGAAGCAGATTTAGTTGAAAACTCATACAAACCCTGAGAACCAATGTCCTCAAGGGTAAAGTCGTTTTATAATAATTACCATAAATATTCATTTAATTTCAAAAAAAGAGAAGGTGTTCTTACATTTGTCATTTCAAGGCTGAGTTAATGAAAGACCTTTGAAACCATTGTCAATAGGAAGTATATATAGATTTTGAATGAGTGTAAGTATAAAATAAAAGATCAATTTGTGAGGGATTTCATGAAAGCAGCACTATAATGATAACAGTTTCAAAACCAGCCGTATCTATATGCTTATCAAATGCCAGTTATTTTGTTGGAGCCATGTATGCCAACATAACTTCATTGCCACTACAAGCTCAGTCCTGTATTTGTTATCTTTTTGACACTGTAGTTTATGTGACATCTCTGTCCTATTAAGTGATGTGATCCTTCCGTACAAGAATGATCCCCTGCTTTGATAACTGTCTCAGCCTTATAACAACATCAAGATTATTGAATTAATGGAATGATAATGTGATTCCATACATCTTGTTAAAACAATATTCCCTTGATAATGGATAGTTAAAGTGTGTCTTATTTCCTGTTTTTATTATTTATGTAGCTCTTTCAGTTATCTTTCAACAGGGGAGACAGACAAAAATTAAAAGGATGTGTTTATATATGTCAAACTTTTTTTATTTACTAGATTATGTAGTTTGGTGTGTATAAATAATATCTAAAATATGCATATATAATAGATATATATGTCTAAGTACAATGTTGGGGATTATATACTTCTCATTATTTAAGGCTTCAGTATTTTATGCAAGGACTTTGAAATACAGTAGAAAGGAATTTGTGAAAATGTTTCAGGACGTATGGTAGAGCATGCTCAGAGGTTGTACAATGTGAAAAGCTTGCTACAAAATGATTTAAGATATTCAAAAGCCAGATGCTCACAAATCCAGCCTGCTAATCCATTTTGCCAAATAGACAGAACATTACGTACTTTATATGTGATACAAACTTCTAGGAATTTCAGTTTCTCTTTTATGTCACGCTATCATTTTTCCAGAAGTCTAGCTAGTGCAAGAGGCATTTGTGCTCCGTAGTAAAAAGTATAAACTACCTCTGAATACCTTGTAGAGATACTGAAGTCACAAAGGTACCGGTGGTGTTTCAGTCCTAAATATCTAGTCATGTTACTCTTGTGGTTCTTCATAATTGTCTTCACATCCTCAATATATAAAAGGCAGAGAAATGTTAGACTTTTACTAAAGAACTAAAGTCTATCCCCACAGTATATATTACTGCAAAGATAAATTTTATTCAGCCTGAAACCCCCTTCCTTTTAGTGTACTCTGTACAGTGAAGTCTAGATGGTTGGAATGAGTTGGGGGTTGTGGAGAAGGTTTTTTCAAAGGGTGCACCCAGAGCTCCTACCGGTTCATTTCCAAGACCCATGCATCATGCCATCACCTACAAAGTAACGGAGACATTATAATCGTTCATTTCTTTTGCATCTTGAATTGGGAGATGTGCTTTGGTTTCATTCAAACTTCATTCATTTAAAAAAAATACGTCTTACATTTAGCAAAACTTAGCAAGAGTTTAACTTCAGCGACTTTAATTGCCGTTCAGAAACTCTTGATAATGACTGAGTCATCACTGCTGACTAGAAACGGAGACAGACAGATGCATGTATAGCCCCTTTTAGGTAGCCCACAAAGCTCTGCTCCTTCCCCAAGAAAAGGTAAATAGTCAGCTTAAACGTCTTCGGCAACTCTATAGACAAGAAGATGCCGACAGCATGTCCCCTTCTCTATTACCTGGGTGTCCTATCTGCATCCTCCTTCCTTGTGTAAATCCAGCTCTAACTTCCTTGCGTTTGTTACCACTGTTTGATATTTGTATAGTGTTCATAAAGTTTATAGCAAAAATAAAGGTATCCATCATTAACACCTTAGTAATAATCCTTAACTGCTCTTTTTAATCGAGTTGAACGTTCAGATCTTTCCTTTTCTTCTCCTTAGATCTTTTTTTCTAGCCTTTGTTGTCACCTGTAACTGAGTCTGAATGCCCATAATTTAGAAAACTCTTCAAATGAAATAAGTTGGGTTTTCTTTACGAATTTGGTAAAATGTTATTTTTGGCCTCTGTAGGGTTTGCCATGGTTGGGAATAGGAGCTATTCTGCTGGAAAGAATCAAAAATGTGGCAAAAAAGAGGAAGCATTTCAGCAGTAGCAATACAATTGATTCAACATTGAATATTTCATTAGAACTTCATTAAGTATTCCATTTACAATGTTTTTAATTATGAGTTTTCAGCACTAAAACGCTCTGAAATTTATTACATGGATTTTGTGTAAAAAAAAAAAAAAAAAAAAAAAGAAAGCTGAAATATTCCTAAATTTTCAAAACAGCATTTTTTAATATCAATTTAAAAGTCTGTCCAAGGTGCATAATGTTAAAGTCAGGTTCGTCTCTAAGCAAAACTTTAATTTTGAAATTTCCTTCACTAATATTTTTATAAATACATATTGTAAAATTTGATTTTAAAGAAAAAAAAAAAATCTGGATTGCTTCCAAGCAATATTTTTAACCCTTCAGAATTGCTTGTGAGTCAAGGAAGTTCCTTTTCACACTCTTGAATACTGCTCATTTTTTTGTGTTTCAGAACTGGATTGCTTTTCTACATATTTGGGCAAGAGGGAAACGTTGCTGAAGCAGCTGAAAACTTTAGCTATAGTTTTAGTCTTGGTTTATGAAACGCTATAGTTTTGAACTTGCTTGCACTTCCAAATGGAAAATAATTTTTCAGTTATTAGTTTAATTTAAAGGCAGGTCTCAGTGTCTTCTTATAGATCTGAAGAGCTGTGGAAGTTCTGGTAAAACGTAGAAAATACACGATCTTTTTCTTAGAAGGAGTACTGTAACCACTGCATATGTGTGAACTGTAATACTGTCTTTTGTCAAAAGGATAATATTCTAGGTCATACAGTAATTAAATTAATACTTCCGGACTTTGGTAAGCCCAGGTCTTGCAACGACCTTCCTTCCCTAGGTCAGTTCTAGGAGGACCAGTTGTTACTGTCAAACTTGAGGGCAAAGCCGGCGCTGAGTCCAGGTCAGTACTGATTCCAGAGTTGGGTCAGGTATTTAGGTACAAATGTGCATTTTCTTACATTTCTAAGATAAAATCAAGCATAAAAATAGCTGATGAAGTCTTAATTAATGTAACAAAGAAAAAAGAGAGTAGTAGTGAAAAGCACTTGGTTTTGCCATTCTATTACAAAATATTCATTTTATCAGTAAGTGGCATTATTTTTGTCATAATTTATTGTATCCTTGCAAAACACTTACAGATTTTTATACTTGTAAGTATACATCTAGAAATAATTCTTGGCTTTAACTGATGCAACGGAGAACTGTGTTAAATGTCCAATAACTTTTGGAATATAAGCAAAGTAAGAAAGTGTTGGAATAGGCTGCGAGGGGTGTTGTGGAATCTTCTTTGCTTGAAGCTTGAAAAACATTTTAGACAAATGTCTGTCAGAAACAAAACAGCTGATTTGCATAATGATTTTCTAACAAGAAATACTTTTATTTTAACTTATTTCTTTTAATGAAATGAGTTCAAATTAGATTGCTAATCAGCAGTTAGATCAATTAGGCCTATGTATATATTTAGTGAATATTGGTTTGTGGGTTTTTTTTATGAGTAATCGAAATCGTATGAAAAAGAAGCTTTGTATGTTACTCTTAGAATAAGTATCTGAACTCTATTAAGATAATCTCTGGGTAGTTTCTAAAACGAAATAAAAGTGAGAGGCAAATAGAAGTTTGCACAGAAAATACTTGTTAACAGAAGTCTGTGGCTCAAATCTTGCAAAAGGTTCTGTGTTTGTTTCAGATTTACACTATGATGTAAGTAATCCTGAATTTTCATAGGATCAAAGCCTTGGGACTAATCGATTTTCTGTCTAGGGAGCCAAATAAAAACAAATTCTTAGGAATCTATAATTTGCAGTGTAACAGTGCTGGGAGGGCTTTGCAAAATACCACTTTATTAAATGCTAGGCACTACTATGAGAAGGTATTTTGAACAACAGATTTAAAAAATGAGCACTTAAAAGCTTGTTACTTTCAA
>NW_009647007.1:112587-132669 GCF_000708025.1 Charadrius vociferus | reverse complement strand
ATCTATTTTAAGCTCTCTGCAATCTGAGTTAAATCTTGCTTGTGGGGCCAATTCAGTTGCTGAAATGCAGGCATCTACTGCCATTGGAGACATCACAAGATGGCCAAGACTGGTCTACTGCATACAGACCAGGACCTAAAGGATGTTCTTGCCCTTCTGGAGCAACAGATGGATGTTAAGTGAGAATGACCAGATCTTCATCTCAAAGACACAGTACAAATTATGAGAAGGATGACACTATTATCACCTGTTTCTGATTTTTCAGTGCAAGATATCTTAGAGATGCAAGATCTGTTTTCATCAAGTCTAACTAAAGCATGCTAACTTTGTAAAGTAAACTGCAGACTGACATCTGAAAAATGTGAAACCAAACAATTTGCTCCATCCCCTCTTATTCAAATACACCTCTCTTTCCTGCTGGCTCTGTGCATTCTGAGTGAAGAATATAAGTACATAATGAACTGCATGAAGATGAAATTCAGTTCTTTCTGGAGATTTGACAGTCTAAAAAAGTAGACAATTCTGATATTAAATTAAACCTTGCTGAGTCTTGAGAATAACTTTCCAAACATTTTCAACTGGAATGCATTGGTATGATTATAGGAAAGTCTTCCTGACTGGAGATCAGTAACCAGCTCTAGTATATGGCTTTAGCTAAACTAAATAAAATCAAAAAGAATATTGCAGACCAATTTGGAACAATCTCAAGGAGCATTACCGATGAGAGAAAACCACAGATGTATAAAAAAAAATAACATGTACTGTACATACATCAAAGTTCCTCTTTTGTCAGGGAACTGACTTTTTTTGCAATAAAAGCAAAATTAGCTTCTCTGTCCCTTTCTTCCCTTAATTTTGTAGAAGGTTTTATATTTTTATCTCTAATGACTGCATAAGATTAGAAAAAGCCTTCTTGCCTGAAAGCAAATTCTATTGAGACTCAGCAGACATTTTTGGGTTGCTCCTTTCCATCCTGTAGTGTATTCTCAAAGAGAGTTCTGATGAAATCTAATATCCTGTTTGACATCGGAAACAAACAATGGTTGAAAATATATTTATGAAAGAGTTACTACTAAAATATAACTCAAAGTCAATGAAAGGCACAAAATAACATTAGACATTTACCTGCTTGTTTTATCAGGAAGATCAAAATCTACTTAATCCTCTTTCCAAGGTAGATGGTTCTCCTTGCAGAAAGACTTGGGAGGTTACAGGGAAGAAAAAAGGCTGGGGCTCTCAGTGAATTTGATAAAGATGAGTTCTGTCTACAATTCACAACTGATAAATAACATATATTCCATGTAATTCTTAGAGGATTCATTTTTCATTAGGACAACCACTGATGGTCCCATCCTCCCTTCTGATCTCCTTGAACCTTGGCTGCAATGTATTCTGTGCTTTTTTTGAGTTAAGAAGGGTTTCCATAGCATTGACAAGGTCAGAATGAAAGCACATTATTTATTTATTTATTTTCCCAATCTGTAATAAAGGTCTAAAATACATTTCTCTGCTTTCCCACATCTTGCATTTGATGCTCTGAGTTCCCAAACAAACAAGTCAGAACTATTTTAAGCAATATGTAGAAATGGGAAGTTAAACCTCTTTTGCTGGGTATTGCAAAGTGGGCAACTCTTCAGAAGTATCTAATAGAAAACAGTTTGATTCTGAATATTTTGACAGGTTACAGTGGCATATAAGCATCATAACCTAGTAATGCAGTCTCCTTCATCTTTCAGAATGCTGAAAGGGATTAAATCATCTTTGGTGGGAGGTCATCAGCAGAATCCTGCCAAGTTTTAGACATCTACAGTGCAGTCATCTTTATCTGAACAAGGGGTCTCGGATTACCTTAAAGGCAGAGATAATTGCAGTGCAGAGTAAATTTCATCCTGACATACTCTTAAAAAGTGATTAAATAAATAAATAAAAAAATCTTATCTCCTTTTTTCAGTTGAGTGTCTAGTGGCATACTAACATACTTATCTAAGTCTTATTGTGCTGGTATTGTTTGTGCATAGTACTTTCCCATCCCAGTCAAGACACATTACTTCAGGTTTTGTGTTATTTTTGAAAAACATAAATTCTTCTAGTTTTGACCAACTCTGAATATGGTATTCACATCTTGGTGGTGTTGTGATTATAGAATATGGCTCTGAATAGACTTCTGTCCTAATTAAATGGTGACAATAGAAGTCCTTGAAGAACACTCTACAACAGAAGATCCCACAGAGTTAAAGTGACTAAATGAAATGACATTCTCATTAAATCTTAATGAGAAGGATTGTCTCATTTGTGGATGTAAAACTTTGAGTAACTGTTTAAGTCACTTGAAACAAATATTCCTTTAACATATAAATGTCGTTTATGGAAGGGGGTTGACTGCTTAATGTAGTCCAACATGAAATATTTGTCAGTTGGAGAATTTTGCTTATGCTGGAGCTAGGCTCTGTGGGATCCTGCTGTAACTGTGACAATGTTGATTTTTTTTCTAATATTGATTAAAAAGATGATTAAGGATATTTTCAGCAAAGGGAAATGAAAAGAGCACAGACATTAGATTTTTCATAAATCAAGATTAATCATGCAATGCATTTCAATTAAAAATACAACAAATTTTCAGAGTTTTAAGCTTCACTGTGCAGGATGGGCGTTCATGGGTTCTTAAGGGTTTTGTTTGTTTGTTTGTTTCTTTTTTAATTAATTGAGTGTGGGACATTTTGCTGCTTCTGAATACATTTCTAATGTGATTGCATTTTTTTCCCCAATGCTTACTAAATTTATCAATGGAAATGCCACAGAGTTATATTTTAATTTTGCTGTCTGATTATCTGTTTTAATGGCAAAGTATTACTCAGATAGAATTAGAAGTACTAGGTTTACTGAAATGACTGTGGTCTTATATTTTCGGAGATACCTGACACTTAGCTTTTATACCTGCTATGACTGCATCACCAATGCACACAGGAATAATTGTTAACTGTCAAGAACACAATGTATTTCTAATCATATTCCATCAATGACATGTGTTTTACATTGTTAAATCATTTTGGCTGAAAAACAGAGGCTCAGAATGGAATATAAAAAGCCCATTCTTTCAGTTTCTTTGCATTATTCATAAATGCAGTACCTTGTCAGCACTTAGCGTGTAATCAAAACATAAATGATGTACGAATATTTTGTGTTCAAACTTCATGTAGGATCTTCCTAAGTTACACAATACATTGCATTGTGTTTTTTGTAGTCAGTATAAAAATTTAACTATGTGTGTCATAAGCTCTGTAAAAACAGGACTGTCTACTGTTTCCTTTTCGTTCTCTGATTCAAAAGGATGAGTTGAAATTAAAGAAAAAAACTCACAAAAAATCAACAAGCTGTTTTTATCCTTTAACATTGTATCTCATTCACATTCCCTATGCTGTTGCATGGTACAACTTGATATAATTTTCAAACTAACTCTCTTGAGCACTGTTTTGAGTGTTTTAGAGATAAATAACATCATGAATAAATACAAAAAATGCCATGACAGCCTTTTTTTTTGTGAAGTAAAGAAAAGGATTATGAAACACATCTTCTGGATTCTAACAGCTTGGAGTCTCTGACTATGAATTGAAAGCTGAAGAAAAAAGAAGTACAGATTCTGGAGAAATTATGAAGTAGCAAAGAAAAAATAAAATTTAACGTACTGCAGTCCTATAAAAAGAAAGAGAAGAAAAAAAGGATGCAACAATTTACAATTGAAAATGTGGGAAGATAAATTAAAAGTACTTTTAGTTTCCTCTTTGATGGACAGCTTACAGAAAAATGATCCTCCTATTATATTAGGTGGCTTTCTTATTACCTGCCAAGATTTCAGCAGTAACATGTGACTAAACCTTTTCTTTCAGTATTTTCTTTAATTTCGTTTGGAGACACTTGAGTGGAATAAAATAAAATGTAACTAGGAAACTTAGAAACAGCTTCGACTTTAACTGAAGCTGGAATGGAACACTGTTCCCTTGAAGAAATTTGTCCCTATGTATAAATTCAACAGAATGCACAAATTTTGCTGAATATTTTGCTTCATTGGGTTATAAGAATTAATTGGAATACTGGCTTTTTGATGGCTTTTTGCATTGGAATAAATATTATGCTTTTCTGCACCTTTCCCAGGCAAAAAAAAAATGAATCTGTTTTCAGTTGTGAAGTTTCATAACTTATAATATCCACAGTCCAAAATATTGTCAAATTAAATGCCAGTTAAATGTACTCTCATTTCGTTCCCTTCCTTACATTGAAACATTTTCGCAAAATATCTGCTAACAAGCTTTTGGTGAAAATAGAATTTATTTTTCAGGATGAATAATCAAATTTAAATCAATTCCCTGTTCCAAACAATTTGAATATCCTGCAATCCAATATTCAAAGTGTAGGACAACATCTTTCCAAAATCACAACTTTTTGATAGTAGTCAGACAGATGCACATATGTATATGACATCTATACTTCGCTTTGTTAGTAATTTTTTTCTTTAGTATTAACTTATCCTAATTATTTTAGCCCACATGGGACTACATACTGTATAAACACATAACTAAAGGATGCTTCATCATCTTACAAGTTCTTCATCAAAATCCAAGATGAATTTTATCACTTGATTGCACATAGAAAGGTTAATTTGAGGGACTGTATTAAGTCAGCATGTGGTATCATCAAAACAGCAGCCTAACTCTTGTCGAGACTTTTTACAGCAGATCAAGGAATAATAAAGAGGTATTTTTCAGAAGTATTTGGGGAGCATCTTTCAAATATGAGACAATGTTTTAAAAAAATATAATAGTAAGCAATTGAGACTGATCAGTTCGAGACCAGAGTCAAGTTAATAACAATGAAAAAGAACAAATACAGAGGATAAGGCAAGACATTGAGAGGTTAAGCATCTTGATTTAAGTATGGAGAAATACAGGTAACAGGGCGTTTCAAGGGGTTGAGTGATACAGCCAAAGATATGGACTATGAATGAAGTTTTTGCATAGCGTTCTGATTTTCAGTAGACAGAGCCAGAGAAAAAGATGTTCTGCTGGTCAGTAATTAATACAATAGTCTGTTTAAATATTTTGCTTGCAGGAAACATCTAAGAAACATTATACAATCTAGAAATGAGAACTCCTACTTTGTAAAATTATAGAATCATAGAATGATTTGAGTTGGAAGGGACTTTTGAAAATCATCTAGTCCAAATTCTCTTTAGACTTTCAGTTTAAAACCATTGTCCCTTGTCCTGTCACTATAGGCCTTGGCAGAAAGTCTCTCTCCACCTTTCTTATAGGCCCCCGGGGGGTCAATAAGTATTGAAAGGCAGTAATAAGGTCTCTGCAGAACCTTCTCATCTACAAGCTGAAAACTTACAACTGTCTCAGCCTTTCTTCAAAGGAGAGGTGTTTTGTCCCTCATTTTTGTGGCCCTCGTCTGGACCTACTATAGCAGGTCCATGTCTTTCTTGTGTTGGGGACCCCAGAGATGGATGCAGTACTCCAGGTGGGGTCTGATGAGAATGAAGTAGAA
The DNA here is from genome assembly GCF_000708025.1 of Charadrius vociferus. Classification (NCBI taxonomy): domain Eukaryota; kingdom Metazoa; phylum Chordata; class Aves; order Charadriiformes; family Charadriidae; genus Charadrius; species Charadrius vociferus. The sequence continues at coordinate 127,128 of NW_009647007.1, read as the reverse complement.
GGGGGGAATCTGGTCCCTTGACCATGCTTTTCTTTATGCAGTCCAGGATAGTATTGGCTTTCTGAGCTGCACGCGCACATTGCCAGCTCACGTCGAATTTTTCATCCATGAGTATCCCCGAGTCCTCCTCCACAGGGCTGCTCCCTTCATCCTCCAGCCTGTATTGATACTGGGGATTGCCCCAACCCAGGTGCAGGACCTTGTACTTGGCCTTGTTGAACTTCATGACATTTGGACACACTCCTCAAGCCTGTCAAGGTCCTTCCAGTGAATCTATGGCACCACTCAACTTGGTGTCATCTGCAAACTTGTTGAGCATGCACTCAATCCCGTTGTCTATGTCATTGATGAAGATACTAAATAGTGTTTGTCCTAGTATGGACCCTTGAAGGTCACCGCTTATCACTGGTTTCATCTTGGACATCAAACAATTGACTGTAACTCTTTGGATGCAACCATCCAGTCAGTTCCTTATCCATCTAATAGGCCATCTGTCAAACCCATGTCTCTCCAATGTAGCAGCAAGAATGTTGCAGGGGACTGCATTAAAGGCTGTACAGAAGTCTAGGTAGATGACATCCTTAACTCTTCCCTTGTCCACTGATGCAGTCACTCCATCATAGAAGGCCACTAGATTGGTCAGGCATGATTTGCCCTTGGGGAAGTCAGGTTGGCTCTCTCTAATTACCTCCCTGTCTTCCATATGTTTTGACATGTCTTCTAGGATGATCTGCTCCATGATCTTAATGGGCATGGAGGTCAGGTGCGTGCTGAAAGGCTGAAAGCCTTACCTCACAGAGGTGAGATGAGAGTTGGAGTAGTTTGCAAAAGTGATCCAACCACTATAACAGCAAAAAGCTATTTGGCATGGTGATCACTGCTACATTTTAGAGAAAAGAAGCCAGCCCTACTTCATCAGGTGCCCATCTTCAGAAAAAAAGCTAGACAGACTGGCTCCCTAGAAGACATAGGTGCCTAGCTGCTGCCATTTCTCTGCTTAGCCGGTGAAGAATGATAGTCATCTGACATAGTAACTCCAAGTAATGAGAACTTGTGATTGATTTTCTAAGGTTTAGTATTAGGAGACTTCAATCATTGCACTAGGGCTAGATGGCCAACATCTGTGCTTAACTAAGGTGTCCAGATTGTGGATTTCAGCCAAATTTCCAAACACAGTCAATATACCTAATGGAGCCACTTTTCAATACCATGTAATGAGCTTCACAATACCCCTGGAGTAGCCGAGCCATTCATGAAAGTCTGGGAAACATGACACAGGAACTACAGAAAAGCCACATCTCTCGAGGCTAGCACATGGAGTCGGGCAAGATATAGCAGGGTATCTCAAATATTAATAGACACATATGTCTTTATAACTGAATTCAGTACTACTCCTTTTAAAAGCTTTAGATATCCTATAGCAACGTTGGTCATATGCACTTGTTCTTTTTTTTTGATTTCCTCTATCTGCCATTGCTTGACCATGTCTAATACCAGATATGTCAGTGAGCTGAACCTCCACAAAATACTGACTGCAATATTCTGGGGGATCTTGTATCTCTGTGATCTCTCTACATGTCTTCTGGTCAATAAAAATGTAGCAGTACAACTTTCCTGGCACCCTTCCTGTGATTTTGCCATGTCTGTATGCACACTGTGGTATACACCCACATATATATTTACAAACTTCCATATACGTATACTGAAGCTTGCTGTTCTCTGCAATTTTCAGAAAAAAAAAAAATAATCAACAATTCCTTTTTTTTTTTTTTTTAAGAATTTGAAAAACATTTGAAAAATCTCACCCGGATTATGAGTATTCAGTCATAAAAAAATATGTGTTAAACCTTCTGTACTATTAATGACTAATTGCTAAAGGCAGAATAGGAAATTTAAGCTAAGACTGCAGGGTCAATGTTTTTCCAAGTGAAACAGATGAGACCTAGAGTTTCTATCTAATAAACTTAACTTAAACAACTGCAGTAACTGGAACAAACAATGCCTGTCTAAAGAAAATAACCTTCAAATTGTATTTAAAAGTGGATCTAAAATGGGTAAGTTATTTAAAATGAGAAAATGTGGGATCTAAAACATATTGCAAGGAGTTTTAAATAGAAATAAAATACCAATATATTTAATTGTATGCAATTAAAATATATTTCAACCCCTGAGCAACATTTGCTTTGAAAGACTACTTACGGAGAAATAAAAAGTAATAATGAATTCTAAAGACTCCAGTGGCATCATTTAAAAACAATGTAGTGAATTTATTAAATTTGACATGGAAGATTAATATAACTAAATAGGAAAATGCTTATTTTGATTTGAGACCGTCTTTCAGAAGCCATGTATCACTGGTGCAGGGAAAACTTTTCTATACCATGTTTACAGGAAAAATACAAACACATTTAGTGACAATGGCATCAATTTCACTTAGTGCCAGCAAAGACATATTTAGTGTTAGTTAATGAAAGTCAGCTAAATGATATTGTTCCCACTCTGTTGGAAATATATTAAGGAACATCAAAGAAAGATGTACAAGAAAGATGTACAATATGTACAATAGGTAGAAACTGATTCAAAATAGCCCTGGCCCCAGGGGTTCCCATTTTAAGTATCTAAATGAAATATACTGGTATAATGCATAATTCAGAATTTATCTCCTATGTAAAACGCAGGAAGCATTTTGAAATCACAATAAAATATAGAACTGTAGAACAGCCCAGGTTGGAAGGGACCTTGAAAGATCATCTGGTCCAACGTTTCATGGGAAAGAGAACCTCAATGAGATTATCTAGCACCCTGTCCAATTGCATCTTGAAAACCTCCAGTGATATGCACTCTACCATGCCCCTGGGAAGTCTGTTCCAGTGATTGATTATTCTTATTGTAAAAAAAATATTTCCTATATTGAGATCAAACATCTCCTGGTGCATTATCCCTTGTCTTTTCCATGTGGTTTCTTGTGAAGAGAGTGACTCCATCCTCTTTGTAGCTACCCTTTAAATACTGGAATACTGTGATAAGGTCCTCTTGAGCCTTTTCTTCTCCAGGGAGAACAGACCTAACTCCTTCAGTCTTTCCTCATAGGAGAGGGTCTCCAGGCCTTTGATTATCATTGTGGCCCTCCTTTGGAGCCTTTCCAGTCTGTCTCTGTCTTTTTTGATTTCTGAGGACCAGAACTGGACACAGTACTCCAGGTGTGGCATGACAAGTGCTGAGTAGAGTGGGATGATCACATCTGTATGTCTGCTAATGAACCTGATAATAAGGGCTCATTTTTCAGAATGCAAGAAAACTGAGAAGAGATTAGAAGACAAGTTTTTTGTGCATGTATTTGATATATTAAGTGTGGAAAGGAAGAATATAAAAATCAAGAAACTTGGAAATGTAGAGAATTTATTTTAATAAAATTGTAGGATTTACCTTCTGATTTACTAATATACAGAATCAATGCTATTCTTGTGTATTGAAATATCAAGCCTTGCTTGCTAATCAAAAAGTTATCAGTGTTACAGTACTCCCTGAAGCAATTTCTTTACATCTACAGAATGACACAAAATACAAATGAAATATTACTTTTTTTTTAGGATGTGCTGTATTTCTCTTGCTGTGTTTTAGAAACAATGCAGATAAATATTCATGGCAGGAAACTGCTAACTAGTCATTGTTTGAACCCTGTGTCTGTTCCTTAGAATGATTTGTATTTAGTAGAATCAAACAAAATTTTCTTAGCTCAGTAGTTTGCCACCTTTTTTTTAATATTTAATGAGAACAGTAAACAAATGCTTATATTTATAATTCACATCTATACATAGATATGTATCTCTGTAGATTTACACAGACAGACATAGGTACCTGAGGCTTCTGAAGTAATCTGCATCAAATATTGGTTTTCTTAAAATTGTGCAGTTAGGATCTTTCAGAATAATAATAAAAAAAAAAAAAAAAAAGCTCAAATTAACTTTCAAAGTAAATTAATTAAACCATCCTAAATAATTTTGTTAATATTTTTACAGAGGATTACTTAGGTCACTCATAAATTTAGATAAATCCAATTTCTTTTCATATGAGCTTAGTCTGGTTTAAGTAATCCACTTTAAATTCACAGTCTTACTTAGCTTGAATTTATTTTCCTGAGTCTCCCTGAGTAGCCACATCCAAGGGCAGCGCCTAGAGTAAACTGAGGAACTCTATATAGCATGGGTGGGGATAACTGTATTAGTTTTAGTCCAATGGACACAAGCAGTGCTCAGCTATATTTTCTCCTGCAAAATAGGAATAAAGTAGATCAAAGTGTATAGTCCATTACAATTTTGGTTACAATGGACTCATGTACTAAGAAATTCATAGTTAATACTATATTGCTATTGTAAAATGAGCATTAAGTTCAGTCTAATTAAAACTGTACACAAGAAAAGTATTATATATTCTAAATTCATTTAATATTTGTAGGTGACTGGTCAAAATATTTTAAACTTTCAGGTGCTTAAAATCAAAATTTCTACAGATCTCATATACATTTAATTGTAGCAGTCATATTGTGAAAATTTAAAATCTTGTATCTCACTAAATCCTACTACAATTTAGTCAAAGGTTAAAAGAAAAAAAGAACCTCAGAAATTGCTTATTTAACAAGAAAAAAATCTCGTTTTCCACAATTACTTTAGTAAATCCAATTAACCACTGATGTTATTTGCATGTTTTTCATTCATGTACAGTACTGAGACTGATTATTGTTTACAAATATTCCCTAGAGAGGATGCTGTTCTAAAAATAGGTAAAGGAAGTTAAGATTCTTCTGCTAAATCATCTGTGACCATCTGTCTGGACAGTTTTTGTAGTTTTCCAGTTTCTGAAATCTGATTCAGTCCTATTTTCTCAATAATTATTCCTCTACCAAAATCCTCATGCTACTAAATGCCCCAAAATTTCTTCCTTGCTCTGGTTGCTAGGTATGGCATCTACTTTGTTTAAGAGGATTTGGTTTTCAGCATTATTTAGCTGCCACTGATTATGGTGAATGACCTCTAGCTGCTGGACCAGAAGGTGCAGCTCTCCTATAACCTGCATGTCAGATTTTTCCAAGTGTTATGGATGCCTCGGATGCTTAGAAAATTTCATAAGGCAGTAGATTAATATGTTTGAGCAGCTAAATATATCCCCTGGAAAACAAGATTATCCCAGTAATTTAGACACAAATTTCAGATTGAAAGAGAAAAAGTACTCATTTGTGTTCGTAAGAGCTCAGAAACTATATTCTCATTTCTCTTTATTGACTACAATGGGAGGTTAGGGTGACTACCTGAGATTTAGACATCTAACTTCAGGTATTTAAGATTTCATATATGAATTCTATTTCCACCCTCAAAATGAATGTTGAATTAATTTAGCTACTCTAAAATTACATTCCAAATAGACATCAAAGTATACCAGGTTATTCAGAAAGCCAGAATACTATTCATAAGCTGACATGGTTATTAACCCAAATTTGTCACACTGCTCACATTGTTTGTAATGTTTCACATTGTTATAATGTTTTGTGTTGTTCAGTATTGTGACAAAAACCTAAACATGAAAAAAAAAACAAAAACAAAACCAAAACCCAACCGAAAAATGAAGAAAGAAAAGCTCCAGAGAGTGCTGGCATGGTAGAGAATAATCATCATAAGATCTTTTTTGACCCTTCCTAAACTTTTCTTTCTTGGGTCAACCTAAAATTTGTTTATAGTTATATCATATCGTACATTTTGGATAGGACTTATGTCCAGATGTATGACACATTGCAATCAGATTCTTGAAGCTGATTTTGCTACCTCTACAGATTTGTCAGTGCAAAAGAAGAGCTTTCCCCAATGAAACAGAAATTTCTGAGGCATCACTGTTTCCTCAGGAGTCTGAAGAACTGACAAGAACACGCTATGTGACATTTATTTCCTTTATGGTCTATAGGGAGATCCTTGAAACCATTCACTTCATGATGCAGTAGACAAATCTTTAGACTTCACTGTGTCATATCCCAGGAGGAAAGAGAAAGCAAGGTGGATGTCATTTTTTCATGTTAGGGACATTCTGATAATAGAAAAGTTGGTACTCAAGTATTTGGAGCTTTTGTCACCACCCAATAGCAATAATGCATTATTGACTTCAGTTGGTCATTATTAAGGTTTTAGCTTTTTTGTTTGTTTATTTTTTTTTCAATATAGAGGCTATGAATGCCTACTTCAGCAAATTTGCTTCAACTTTTAAATTCTTTTCACTTTTTCCAGTCAGGTATGACTGTGACAAGCCTACAGTCCGTTTGTTTTAACTGACTTTAATTTTTCTGATAACAGTGGTTTGTTTGGATTCAAGATCATCAAAGATTACAACCATTTTGGCTTTTCTGAGATAAGCTTTGTTTTATTTAGGATTCTACTAGGCAAACTAATGTAGATCTGGCTTCATTTTATGCATGTCTTTGATTAGACATTGTGACCTTTCAATATACCAGGGTCATATAGGATGGAGAGTGACTTTTTACAAGGTTCTGAAGTGATAGGACAAGGAGCAATGGTTCTAAACTGAAAGACAGTAGATTTAAATTAGATATAAGGAAGAAATTCTTTGTGAGGAGGGTTGTGAGGTGCTGAAACAGGTCACATAGAGAAGTTGTGGATGCCCTGTCATTAGAAGTGTCCAAAATCAGGTTGGATGGGGCTTTGGGCAACCTGGTCTAGTGAAAGATGTCCCTGCCCATGACAGTGGGGTTTCACTAGGTGATTTTTAAAGGTGCCTTCCAACCAGAACCATTCTATGATTCTATATTCTAAATATCTCCTGCCTTAAACATTTCAGAAAACAATGCCACTCAGATGTCTTGTCTATCTTTCAATTAGCGTGTGTTTGTATGTGGAAGTACATATGTTAATACACAGTTTGATGAACTCAGTGGTGAAGTCTTAGCTCTCTCTGCTCATTTGCATCAAGATTTTAGTTTGCATTTTTAATGTTCTTGTAAGACAATTAACTTTGACAATTGTATATAGATGAGCAGACCAAGTTGCTCAGTGATATTTTAAACCACAAGACCAAGTTCCTCTTCTCTTTGGGGAAGACAAGGAGGCGGGCATTGCCCTGTATGTGAGCAAGTAGCAGAAATGCATGGAGTTCTGTGTAGGGGCAGGAGTTGAGCCAGCTGAGAGCTTGTTGGCAAGGATTAGAGGGCAGTCTAATGTTGTTGTGGGTGTCTGCTACAGACCATCAGACCAAAAAGAGGTAGATGAGGCCTTCTTCAGGTGACCAAAAGAAGCCTCATGTTCACAAGCTCTGGTCTTCATGAAGGACTTCAACAATCCTGATATTTGCTGCAGGGACAATGCAACAGGACCCAGGCAATCCAGAAGGTTTCTGGTATATACTGATGACAAGTGCCTGACACAGGTCATCAAAGAGATGATGAGGGGAGACATTCTGCTGGACCTCATCTTTACTAACAAGGAAGCACTGTTCAAAGATAAGAAGGTTGGAAGCAGCCTCGGCTGTGGTTACTGAGATGGTGTTCATAGTCCTAAGAGGAGTGAATAATGCAAACAGCAGGATATCAGTCCTGGATTACATGAGAGCAGACTTTGTCTTGTTCAGGGATCTGTTTGGAAGAATCCTAAGGGATATGGTCCTGGAAAAACGAGAAGTGGAGGACAGCTGGTTGATTTTCATGGACCAAGAACAATTCATCCTAATGAGAAGAAACTCAAGCAAAGACAGCAGGATGTCTGTATGGGTGAACAAGGAGATTCTGGTCAAGCTTAAACATAAAAAGGAAAGATACAAGAAATACAGTCAGGAATAGGTGACCAGCGAGAAAAATAGCGACACTATCTGAGTATGCAGGAATAATGCAGAAACACAGAAATTACTTTTTTTTTTTCTGTAAGGGTGGTCAAACACTGAAACAGGTGCTCAGAGAAGTTGTGGAGTCTCCATCTTTGGAGACATTCAAAGCCTAACTGGACATGGCCTTGGGCAACCTCCTCCAGTTGATCTTGCTAGATCTTCAGCAATAACTTCCAGCCTTCACTGTTCTGTGATTCTGTGACTCTATCATTACACATTTATTTAGCTTTTCTTGACCCAGGTGGAGTGAGACTCTTCATGCAGAAATAGTGGAAAAATGCAAGCAATACACCCCAATTCTCATTTTATAGTCACATTTGTAACCATATACTGTTGTAATTCCACTCTTCCCTGAAAATATATATTAGTATTTTATTCATAATTAAGTTAATATAGAAAAATGAGACAGAAATGAAAATAAAATGTGAATATGAGCTATCAGATTTCCTGCTGGAAAACACAGAATAAGGTCAGCAAAATTGCCGAGGTCTGGTAAGCAGCTGAGTTATTAACAATGACAAATTACCAACCATATTGCATTTTATTGGATATGTGACACCCTGCAGGAAACTCCTGCTCCACCACACGCAAAATGGAACTGATATAATTGTATTGTTCCCTCTTATGTTGAAAACCCCATCTATTCATCTTCAGCCGAATTCCACCCACCATGTAGAACTTTTAACAGACTCACCTTCTTTTATTCCTGACTCTGAAGTCCTCACAGTTTTAAAATCTTTTGCTGCTTTTAGAAATATGTGGTAAAGTTACTAGGATCCTTGGGCAAAATTCTGCATTTCCAGTTCAAATACTATTCTAAATTCAGGCTGTCTAAGTAAATTCATTGAGGTCAGAAATATGGATGTTTTGTCAAAACAAAAAAAAAAAGCCAAATGCAATAAGGAAGGGTTGCAGTTTGATTCTACTTTGCAAAATCACTCAGAGAGACATCCTCTTGCATGGCACACATTGTATGCTTCCTATAGAGGAACGGAATTCTGAGAACCAAGGTGTGCTCTTGGGGGTCTAAGAACAAATGATGCTCATGGGGAGGTATGCGGGTAGTCTAGATGTCATTTTGTATAGACCTAGAATGTGCTGAAGATATCTCCTGTCATAAAAACATCAGAAAAAACTATGAGATGTGATGAGTTGTTATGCCCCCAGTTTTCTCCATCATTTTGAACTAGCACAGTGCTTGATTTTTGTCTGATTGTTATTTAAAACTTTTTTATTCAGGATACCTGGGTGTGGTTGTATTTAGTAATGCTGTACTTATTTACTTTAGTGAAGAATCTGTGCAGATTGAGTATATCTTTATATATGTTTGCTTTATTTTTTCAAAGCAGCAGAATTCCAAATGCATGTAAATTTTATTTTTTTTATTCTTTTGGATTTTTTCCTGGTCTGATGAAACGTATTATAAATCTGGCACTTTTCCTTCCTATTATATACATCTTTTGTGTTTCTAGGTCTATAAGAATAAAGCATTTATATCAAGCAACGAAAAAAACAACAAACCTACCATATTTTTTTCAGTTTTTACATTAAATACCCAAGCCATTGAGGAAATGTATTGACTTATTCAGAGCTTTCTGTGCTTGTTATTTTACCTTCTTCCATATTCAACCCTGATTTTAGTCAATTTATGACTAAAAATAAGCATGTTGAAAAAATAAAAAAGTTAAATAATGTTAATTGTATTCTTAGTAAAGTTATTCCACATAACTGAAACCTTAAACTGGTCTGAAGAAGAGACTAGCATATACTTTCTTAAACCAGTCATAATAAAAGCCCTTAGCTTAATTTTTTTCTATTTTTTTTTTTTTTGTAATTTTAACAAATTGTTAGGGAAACAATCCTTATTAAAAAAACAAAAAAAACCAACAACAACAACAACAAAAAAACCCCCGAATAAATACCACAATAAATACCACAATAAATACCTAACAAACCTGGCAGTTCATTATCTGCAACTGCACTTTAGTGCTTGTTGTTAGGAAGCTTTTCCATTTTTCTTTCTGAGCTATACCATGTTTCACTTGTTTGCTTTGCTGATCTCAAGTAAAGGATCGGAAATGGCATATTACATAAAAATATGTTCAAACACAACAAATGTGATAAAGAATACTCAGTCTGTAGGAACTATTGAAGAAGCAGTTTTCTGTAGAAAAAAAAACCTTGAGTTGAATTCTGGTCCCACCAGCTTTATTAATTTCCAGTTTATAATTTTGTATTGACTATAAAATGATTCTGTTAACTATGATAACTAAATGATACTAGTTAACTATACCTTAAGTTAATTGGATTTAAAACAAAAACAAAACCAAAAAAACAACAACAAAAAACCCAAACAAAATCCAATGTATTTCAAGCTAAATTATTAATATATGTTTATTAGATATGAATGTCTCCTTTTTGGTTCTTAGAAATATTTCTGTCTGGAAATACTATTGTCCTGTTTTCCTTTCCCTTTCCCTTTCCCTTTCCCTTGCCCTTCCCTTTCCCCTTTCCATTGCCCTTCCCCTTGCCCTTGCCCTTTCCCTTGCCCTTCCTTTTTCCTTTTTTTTTTTAATCTTCCCCTTTCCCCAATTCCTTTTCCCTTTTTATTTTCATTTCCCCTTTGCTTTTTTCCTTTTTTCCTATTTTGCTTTTTTCTTTTTTCCTTTCCCTCCCTCTTTATCTCCTTCCCTCCCTCCCCTCCTTCCTTCCTTCCTTCTTTCCTTCCTTTCCTCCTTCTTTCCTTCCTTCCTTCCTTCCCTCTGTCCTTACTTTCCTCCTCCCTCCTTCCCTTCCTCCCTTCCTCCCTTCTTCTCCCCTTTCCTATTTTCTTCCCTCCCACTCTCCTTCTCTCTTTCCTTTTATTTGGCAGTCGCACGCCCATTTTTGTTTGTTTGTTGAGGGTTACTCCATGAAAACATGAACAGTATTATTTATTGGCTATGTCTTAGCTGCTAAATAAAAAGGAACTGAGTATCTATTACAGTCTTGTCTATGTTGCTTTTAGGGAGGGACCCTGCTGTGAACTCTGCACTAAACTGTGACTTGGCGGTGTCTTGCAGAGAGCTAGTTAGTGTGATCCGAAATAGGCTGAGAGAGCAAGTTAGCAATTAACCAGTATGAATTAATTGGGTATCGAATGCTTGATCTCACTCCCTGACCTTGTTTTACCTACAGATAGATGTACCCTGTACTACACTAAATTAAACATTGAAGCTGTCTCATGGATCTGTAACAATGTGCTTGGTCTACTCTTGCTTAACCAAAACACCTATTAATGTCTAGTATTATTTCTCCAAATAGAATAAAGTCTCAAAATGACTGAAGAATTTGATTGCATAATAAATATGAGACTGTATCTTAAAGGACTTGTGGTGTGCTCTCTGCCCTTGTCCCTTCATTGTATAAATTAGGGATTAACTCAGCCTTTAGGGAGGAGAGGAATGGTGCACACAGAGAGTCAAGTCTGATATGGGAGATACACTGTCTTGAGGGATAACCCTCGAATGAGTGGCCAAGTTCTCCAGTTTAGATAGTGCCATGAAGCCCTCCACAACCATTGGATATGTGTTTAGAAAAAACGTTTCTGCTTTTATACCAGATTATAAGTGTATTTTGTGCACTATTCACCTCTTCTAAGCCATAGAAATCCAAAGAGTTGTTGTATAGAAGTTTTGCTGCTTGTGCACTGCAAAATGAAAAAACCAAACAAACAAAAATGCTGTGAACTGTATTTTCTTTTTCAAGAATGTATTCTTAGCCCATTGTGTTAGTTTCATGAGGGAGGGTGAATGCAACCTGCAGGCAAACTAAGAATGGCTAGTAAGAATTAAACAAAAAGATCTTAAATGGAAAGAATCTATCCATGCAAGAGCAGATCCAGGGGCTTTTTCTTTCAGATTCTCCTGATGGAAAAGATGTAGGGTTATTTTTGGTGCTGTATGTAATTATTCTCCCATGGCAAAGTCTTATTAAAGCCCCTGAAACGTTATTTCATAAAACCCTAAATATTTCTATTGCTATCCATAGTGAGCAGTTTTCTAATGTGGACTAGATACAGTACTTGCTGATATAATTTTTTAATAGTGTCACTTCATTGAGTGACAGGTGTCACTATGACATAGCAGTGTTTAACACAGTGGAAATTTAAGCCATTTGTGAGCTTCTGAAATTAAATTATTGGATTAGGTTTTTGCAATTTAAGATCAGATTTTCTTTGTAACAGCAGTTCCATTGTTTCCTAAAAGCATGTAAGCTTGGTAAACTCTATTTTTGTGTGAACTGGATGTAACATTTAATGTCTTTCTAAATGTGAACTGATATGGAGGCTTAATATTTTGTAGCACGTACTCACTGATATCTTGGGTGAGTAAAAATTCAGTTCAGCTCTTAATGTCTCTTGACTTCCACAGTGTCATACCACCCTGGTCACAGCAAGGGCCAGAGTCCAAAGAAGTTTGCTTTCTGTAGCTTACTTTAAGCATGGGGAATTAAATACATGGGTTCTGCCTGGGCTTACTGTAGTTATCTTTTGGTACTCGGTATATTTTTCAATAGTGATGCAGAGACATCCTTTTGATTGTCAGCAGTGACAAGCAGAAGAAAGTTGCCTGGTCTTACCACACACATCTACTTTAACTCTTTGGCAAAGGAGTGTTTCTTGCATGCTATACTGCCTTTTTCAATAGCTTGCCCCAAAGTGGAGATCGGGGGGCTTTGCATTAGTAAAGATAAATGTTGACAAACTGAGATTTGCTGGGGAAATGTATTAGGAGCGTATGAAATTTTACATAGTTTTACATGTATATTTATAACTCCATACATAAGGTTTTATATATAACAAACACACACATATATATAGTTTTGTAACTATGCCTATATCCTATAGTTGTATATGTATATGTATATCCCTCTTGATATAAATTCACTGTCTCTTGCTCATATTTGCCCCAGATACAGGCAGCAAACATGACTTGACAGGCATATGAGGCATAGCAAATTTCAAGATACTCTAAGGATGCAGATTTTTAGATCACTTAAGTTATTTTTTAAACTGCAAGCCCTCCTTACTCACAACTATAATGAAACTGGTGCTCTGCTATAATATCCTGTTGGTTGTGTGAGGCTTAAAGTGTTGGTATAATCCCTGATTTTAGAATTTGTCTACTCTGTGTCTGCTGGCTCTAAGCAAACTGAAGGATGCTGAGTTGTGTTTCTGATTTTAGTCTTACTCTGGAATTGAATTTGCTCTTCATCCTGAGTTTTATTAGTGCACTGCAAACCACATCTATTTCCAGCAAAATGTGCAAGGCAATGTATGTATGTGTGGTGGGTAGCTTGGGGGTGGGTAAAGAAATAGGGGAAATTATTTCTGTAATGGTTTCTGAATGTCAGGATGCTTCTGCTAATACAGTTATATTTCAGTTTCTGCTGAAGTCTACTAGGAGGGAATTTACTTGAAACATTTTTGTCCAATGCTTGCCACATTACTATAATGTAAAACTGAGTGTGGGTCTTTTAAAAATTGTGGGGTTAACTGAATTTCTAGCAGTAGAAAAGAAAGTAGAGTGCTTACTACAAAACTGCTCATCCACCAGTATCTGTCAAGCCTGAATCCTTAATAATATTTTCAAGCTCTAAACTTTCTGTTGCTTGTCTAAACACCTCGTGTTTTGGTGCCACTGTATAACAGTACACATGGCTATTGTTGTTTAACCCAGCAGGCAGCTAAACACCACACAGCCGTTCGCTCACTCTCCCCCAGGGGGATGGGGGAGAGAATCGGAAAAAAGGTAAAACTCTTGGGTTGAGATAGAGAGTTTAATAGGGCAGAAAAGGAAGCTTTCTGTTGCTTGTCTAAACACCTCGTGTTTTGGTGCCACTGTATAACAGTACACATGGCTATTGTTGTTTAACCCAGCAGGCAGCTAAACACCACACAGCCGTTCGCTCACTCTCCCCCAGGGGGATGGGGGAGAGAATCGGAAAAAAGGTAAAACTCTTGGGTTGAGATAGAGAGTTTAATAGGGCAGAAAAGGAAGGGAAAATAATAATAACAACAACAACAACAACAATAATAATAATAATGATAAAAGAATATACAAAACAAGTGATGCACAACGCAATTTCTTGGCACCCGTTGTGTCCCCTCCCAGCTTCTTGTGCAATCCCAGCCTCCTTGCTGGCAGGACAGCTGAAAAGTCCTTGGCTTAGTGTAAACATTGCTTAGCAACAACTAAAACATCAGTGTGTTATCAACATTATGCCCACCCTAAACCCAAAACACAGAACAATACAAGCTACTAGAAAGAAAACTAACTCTATCCCAGTTGAAACCGAGACAATTGCACAGCACTGATTGTTCACTGCGTTATCTACTGAATGATATGCTAGATTGAGCCTGTCCCTCTTCCTAACATCATCCCACTGCTCAATAAAAAAAAGTGCAATCCTTGTATTCTTTGAAAGTAAAGACTGGTCTGGTTTTCCTCTCATGAGTAGCTTTCCCCAAATACCTTTGCCTTCTAAATTCCAAATCTCTGTAATTTATTTTTTTTTCACATTAGTATTTGAGCCATTATCACATTGTAGAATCATAGAATGGTTTAGGTTGTAAAGGACCTTGAAGATCATCGAGTTCCAACCCCCCTGCCATAGGCAGGGGCA
>NW_009647007.1:78335-112338 GCF_000708025.1 Charadrius vociferus | reverse complement strand
GCCCCCTTTAGGTACTGGAAGGCCGCAATAAGATCTCCCCAGAGCCTTCTCTTCTCCAGGCTGAACAGCCCCAACTCTCTCAGCCTCTCCTCACGGGAGAGGTGCTCCAACCCTCTCATCATCTTTGTGGCCTTCCTCTGGACTCTCTCCAAGAGGTCCATGTCCTTCTTATGTTGGGGGCTCCAGAGCTGGACGCAGTACTCCAGGTGGGGGCTCACCAGGGTAGAGCAGAGGGGCAAAATCACCTCTCTTGACCTGCTGGGCATGCTTCTTTTCATGCAGCCCAAGATACAGTTGGCCTTCTGGGCTGCTATTGCACATTGTCGGCTCATGTTGAGCTTCTGGTCAATCAGCACCCCCAAGTCCTTCTCCTCAGGGCTGCTCTCCAGCCATACCCCACTGAGCCTGTATTTGTGCTTGGGATTGCCCTGACCCACATGTAGGACCTTGCACTTGGTCTTGTTGAACTTCATGGGGTTGGTATGAGGGTACCTTGTAAAAGGGCAAGATAAAGTTTCTTATATTTATAAGGATTACAAAGTGTAATCAAATGCACTGTTTGAAGTCTGTGAGGCTTTTTGCCACTAGGTTTTCTCCCTCAAAATTTTACTTCTGGCCAAAGACAGAAATCATCAGGTTGGCAATTCAGGCTCTTAAGAAAACAGCTGCCAAGAAAGGAGATAAGAAAAAAGAGTTATTAAATCCTTACATCTTTTTTTTTTCTGGAAAAAAAGAATGCTGAACATTTAGGTTTTCTGTTCATCTATTGTCCCTGCTTAAGTTCTTTGGTTTATTGTTCACAGAACAACTGTCTCAAATTCTGTTTAAAAAACAATGTGAAATAATTTGTTTCAATATATGCCTTGAAAATGCAGAACATCTCATTGCAATAATTCTTAACCTCAGTTTTACTCTGTTTTCTCACTTTTTGTCTCAAATTGTTTATTTTCAGGAAAGATTTGTTTGTTACTGAAAAAAAATCAGCTTTCACTTCCTTCTACTGGAGAGCTGCTCTTCATAAAATTTACTTTGAATCAATGAAAAATAGTAAATATCAGATAAGGGAAAATGCATGTGAAGAGCCAAGCCTAATTTTGTTCAATCTTTGTATCAGCTATTTTTTCTGGCAAATGAAAACCAAGGAAGCCTTTTTTATCAAGCAGATGTAGGTACTTGATTAGCTCATAATCTAAGGCTTTGCTTTTCCATGAAACTCTAATCAAACAAGCTTTTAAAACATATCCTTGTAGTCATGCACATGAAGTTCATTTTAAGTCCAAACAGGTAAATCCATTTGCATTTTGTTTTCACCATGTTGTTTATAATAGATGCACCACCTGCCTAACATTTCTACTTCAGACCCTTTGACATTATGAAATATATAAGAAGTCATTTCTTATTGCCTTGGACAACATTTTATTTTCCCAAATCAACAGGTAAGTGTGTATTTCAAGGCGATTCCTTGCCTTTCAGAGGTCAGTGTGGTTCAGTGGCATTAGACTTCATTGTTTCTGAAGCGCTTTGAAATACCTCAAGAAATAAGTAGAAAATATCACTGTGTTAGGTTTGTGTTTTGTTGTTGGTTTGGTTTTTTTTTTGGTTTGTTTCTGGTGGTTTGGTTTTTTGGGTTTGGTGTTTTGTTTTTGGGGGTTTTTTTGGAGGAACTAAAATGATTAGAAAAGGAGTCATCTTTGCTGTCTTTCTGAGAAATTTAGCTGTTGCCTTACGAGCACAATATGAATGACAGTCCAGTCACATACATATAGAAAACACAGACATATATATACAATTTTACCCAAGAATAAATGGTGTAGGATTTATATTTTCTGGCACAACTGCTACTATAGATGTTTGGAGAAAACTTTACATGAAACATTTCTGAGCATCACACTTGATTTGACTCAGATTCAAACTGTTTCAATTGATTCATGATGAAAACTTTAGTCTTTTGAAAAGAATGCACCTGCACACTTTCAATAGTCAAACTTTTGCTAATATCTATGAATTTCAGTTAATTCAAGGTGCAGAGATTTTAATTTTCAGATCTTATGTAATTCAGGAAGTAGAAATAGAAAATAAGGTGACAAATCCTAGTTTCCTATATTTTATATTCTTTCATTAACTGCATTTGTGTATACTTAAAAGAGTTGGAACTTTACTACACTGTGTTCAATGACACAATGAAGTTTTAAAAATTAATATAAAACACCTTAGCTTTTATCATGTTAAACAGTTAAAAAATCATACCTCAGCTTTTCATTTGTTTTGTCAATACAAATATAAATAAACAAACCTACCAGGTATAACCTACGAACACAATATCTAATGATATATCTGTATTAGACAGCTATTGCTATTATCCATAGCCAAGTAAAGTGACTCCAGTATGGACAATAAACAACGTATTAATTATTTGCTGTTTTTTCTCTTGCTAAATCATAAACAGTGCTATCTCAGAATGAATGAAATATGACACTAAGGCGTTTGGGTTTTTTACATCAGTTCTAAAGGAAAATTAACAAAATATATAATTTTCTCCAAAATGAAGAGTCTAAATTCTGTGTCTGCTGCTCCCTCATTCATTTCTTCTCTTAGGAAGTTTAGGAAATTAGATTGGAATGTCTCCATCTGAAATAATTTAACAGGTCTGACTTGCATTATCCATCTCCTTTCTTTGCTTCCTTTTATAATAAAATTTACTTGTCTTATGCTTATTAATTTTATATGTGGACATATTTGAGATAGGTGGATGAAACTTGACATCTGCATGAACTCTCCTGTATTTTGAATGGTGGTGCAACTGAAGACATCAGCAAGAAATATCCCTTCTTTTTGTTAGCCTCTGGTAGATTTAATAAATATCCTTTTTACCTGAACCAAGATGACCTTTTTTCCATCATTTAGGGAATTAGCTACCAATGATCACCCCAGGATTCTAGTTCATTTAAGGGGACAAGTAGCATGAGATGCTTGATTAAGTTGTTACTCTAAAACCAGTGTAGACTCATCATTAAAGATCATACTACAGATTTGGGTAATAATGCAACTCACCAGCTGTCTGTTTGCCAGAAGATGAGCTAATAAATGTGGAAGTAAATACAGTACCATTCCAAAATTTAAATTTTTGGTTTCAGATGAATACAGTAAGAAATCATATAGAGCTCAGCAGCCAAAACATTAGTTTTTACTCACAGTTTCTGGGAAATTATTCATTGTGCTGAATCTAAATCCTCAGTGAATTATCTAAGGCAATTAGGACATTACAGCTTTTTCAGTCTGACTGTTAGCAAAAAATGAAGGCTGCAGCAGGTTTATGTAAAATTAGAACTTGCTAAGATTTATTATAGTCTTCAGCATTCATAAAACCCTTCCTGTTTAGCCCTCCAACAACATGCTGTATCCTGGCAAGAAACCAGCAAGTTATGATAGCTGCCTGATATTAATTAATAATTTAGCCTTTACAAATGTCTTGGCCTTTATCCTAGAAGTGCTTTTTGTGATCCCTGGCAGTTTATTAGCAGATGCACTGTGAGCAATTAGAAGATGTCATCTTCATACATCTTTGTTGCCTGTTCGCCTGTTTAATAAAGCATTTTCATTGTTTGCATTTAGCTTGTGTTGGAACAGGTACAAAAATACTTGCACCTAAAGTAAGACAGAAATGACTTACAATGGCTGTATTGTCAGAGAAAATATATCTAGTGAAATAACTATATATTTTATTCAAAGGAAATACTAAACATGAAGGAAGAGATTGAATCTTGATTTGATTTCTCTAACATGGGACATTTAGATTTAAAGCCAAAAGAGGATGTGTGTGACAGTCTGGTCATTTATTTATCATTTTGAATAAAACCATTTGAAACTTATTGTGTTAAAAAAGCTTCAATGGTTTTAGGTTTTAGTACAGAGTGGTGTTCTGGATATTTTTTCCTCTCTTTTAAGTCTTTTTCTGTGTCTAGTATCTGAACGGTGAGAGAACAAGCCATAACACAGTGAATAATTAGAAATGTATTTGGCATATGTGAAGAGCTCACAGAAATATTTGAGGATTTCTAGTACAAATGTTGAGACTTATTTTAATCATGCTTTGAAAATTCTTATTTCAATTTACTACAACATACTTACTGTTTAAATTAGATTGATGGTTATTTTTCTCACAGTGGATATTTCCCTGCCATGTTTGAAAAGGCATTATGGGTGTAAGATGATTGACATGAGCTGTAGTATATTGTACACAGAAAAAGAACATTTGCAGTTTTTGATATAAAAGTTAATGATTTCCAGATATGTAATATATATTATGATGCACAATAATGATTTTCAACCATTATTCTAAAACCACCTTTTCAAGTGTGAAATCATGATGTACGCGTAAAATATAACAATTATTTAAAACTTTATAAACTACATGTAAATTCAATTTTAACATAAAATATACCCCCAATACCTGTCAAAACAACAGCTTTTAAATAAAATAAAATAAAATAAAATAAAATTCCTCGTACTCATATGATCTTATCTAATAAATGCAAGGAAAAATGCACTCAAGATACTCAATGCTGCATATGGAAGATGACAGTGAACATTTGCTATAAACTGCTTGACCAATATAAATAGAAATAAATTCTAAAAGCAGTATATTCATGATCTGCAGAGGTCATTTTTTGGAAAGAAAACTGGAATTCCTAAATATTTGCTGAATAACTAGCTCAGGCAGTCACAAAATCCAACAGTATTTTCTTAGATTTGCATATTAGAATGCTTTACAATTTAAGAATTGCAAACACTAACTAAAGCAAGCCTAGGTTTAACTTTTTCAGAGCACATGAAAATTATATGTTAATGTATGCCAGGGACTTCACAGTGAAAACTGAATAAGCAGAGAACAGTAACCTGGAAACATTAAAGAAAATAATTTTACTGGAATTACACTTCAAGATGAGTATAAACTTCACAAAGACAAGAAATAAGTTACTATTTGTTTATTTAAGACAGGAAAAATGATTAAATATTTTATTTCTTGGTATTTTTTTTTTGGCTTAACAGTAGTGGCTATGTGAAACTATTTATGGTACATAAAAAATGTAAGCTCTTTCATCTGAAGTCTAATAATGGAGAAACTTTTACTTGGTTGGTATGTGCTCCTTTTGGATTAAATCAAGGGAAGGAACTTTCCACACCTGCTTGTAGAGGAGTTCTTTGTCCATTGCTTCTTACTTCTGTTACGATGTGACTATTTGAGGGAATTTGTCATGAAAACTTGCTGCAGCTCCAGGAATTTCAACAGTTCTACCTTGACAGCATTCAGTAAGACCTGAACTTGACCTATTTCTAATCCAGTAAAAACTGCTTCAGAAGTAATGGTTAACAGATGACTTTGCAGTACACATTGAAATCACATTTTTGTCCTTTTTATTTTTTAGATTACCACAAGTCTCTGCAATTGTTGCAATATTCTATGTCAGCAGAATACAATTAAATAAAAATAATGTCCTTTTATGTTTCACTAAATAAGAAAAGAGACTCAATGGAAATATGTAGAATTAGCCACCAATATATTGAATATTTTGAATACAGTGTATTTGTCTCCACCAATAAATCTGTCACTGTCAAATCATGGTTTTGCTTACTGCTGTTCTTTCTTCTATGATGAATGACATCTGTTCCTGACAGACACAGTATGTAGAAATAAAAGACCATATGTTTAGATTACTGAACTTATTACAGGATATACAAAATCAAACAAACAAAAAACACCAAACCATTATTCTTTGGTTGAAGACTAGCAAACAATCCATACAAGAACACACGAAGGTAAATCCATCTCCCAGTTGCAGCAATCTAAAAATTAAGTATCTAGTGTAATCCAGTTATAGGATTGTATGTAAACAAAAATTTTGGTGAGAATGATTGCTAGTTAAATGCTGCCACTGGGTTTTTCTTGAATATTAAAAAACATTGCATATCATGAAAAACATGCAGAGTGGAAGAAGGCACAGTGACAAACCCAAGGAAGTCCAGCTGTAAGTCAATAAGTATAATGGAAAAAAGATACACAGCAGTTTGTTTGATGGCTCTTTCCTACCTATAAGCAGCAGTTGTTCCACACAGTTGACAAAGTGTAAAACTTCAGACATGAGTTCACTAATTTTTAAGAATGATCCTTGAATGATGAGTCCAGCATAGAAATTAAGTAATAATTGGAAAGAAATAATTGTGTAACGCTTCAGTTCCTTTATTCAAAATCAAGGAATGGAAAAACATGACAAACAGAGAGAAATCTTCTGATTGTTACTTCAGGATAATCTTTGCTTGGATTAATTAAATTTCTGTGTTGAAGATGTAGCTAAGAAAATTTTACTTGGTAATTCAGTTGTCCTTGTTTGAGCGACACAGGACTGATTTCTAATACTTGGGAAGACTGCATTTTTAGAAGACTCTAGTGTCTTAATTTGTGACAATATTTACTTTGTAGCCATCTACGGTGTGTGAGTTTCAAGGTCACAGTGTTTTCAAGATTGCCAGGTGCAGGGATGAGGAGGAGCGAGACCTGGGCACCTGACCCAAGCTGACTAAAGGGATTATTTCATACCATGAACATCACATTCAATATAAATTAGGAAGTTTGCTGCAAAGTTTGCTCACTCCCTTGATGGCTGCCATCCTGAGAACTTTTTACCCCAGTGCGAGACTCTTGAGGCCTTCCCTTCCTCCCGAAGCTGTAGCACTTGCAGTGTCCCACATTTGCTGTCCACAGCTGGGAGTGCACAGCTTCCTACTGATAGAATTTGCTAAGCATAATCCTTGTATATTTTTTGTTGGTATTAGTATCAATATTGATACTTTAGTATTATTAATGTTAATTATGTAGTCTTTTTCTAGTAAATCTATTTATATTTCAACCCTTGGGTTTCTTTATTTTTTCCAAATTCCCCTTCCCGGGTGGGAAGGGGTCATTGGGTGATGGAATGATTGTCTAAATTACAATAAATTGTTGTGGGTTTCTCAAACCATAATATCTTTAGAGAATTGTTTCTCTGTGTGCATGTGTATGTGTATATGTACACAAAAAATACAGTGCAACTGGCAGAAAAAAATGTTTATTACATCTTTGTTTATGTCAGAAAAGCTCTTCACAGAACCTGTGTAAAGGACCTTCAGAAATTATTTCTCATGGTATATGGAATAACTTATTCTACAAAGTTCATCCAGTGGATCTGCTTGTCCATCTATTATAACCCGATAATTAGAATCACAGGAAAAGATGAAACAGGTAATCCTTTTATTCCAATATATTGTTTAGTGCACTGTTTATATCTATTTTCATGTATGCCTTTAGGAATATAGATATATGTGTGAAAATATACTTTGTCATAGATAGCCTACTGTATGGCATTTGCTTATTTGTTACCACCTAAACCTCACATGGCTGAATTTCCATTTTGGGAGTTCTTGTTCATCTATTCAGGATTTTCATAATCATAATAATCAAGGGCACTAATTGAATTTATTAACAGTTTCAGCAATATGGAAAGAGCTATCAACCTCTTTCTGATAAACTGTTTGTGTTACTTAACATGATCACTGGCAGTTATTGGCCAGTAGCCGTATCTACACAGGAATTTGTCAGGCTATATGGTATGGTTTTGGATAATAAAATCAGTTTCATGCTGTCTCAAGCAGCAAGTTTGGGAAAGGCTTACTGAAATTTGCTTCAAGACTTCAAATAAAAAAATGGGGAAAATTTGGACAATCATAACTCCACTTTTGTCAGAAATTAGCCAAAATATGGAATCATATCACATGCAGAAACTCTGTCACATCCTTTTAAATTGTCTTATTGGCTGATAGTGTTTCTGTCACATGAAGAAAGAAGTTCTAATAAAATTGAAATAAATTCATCCAAACCAATGAAGAAAGCCCAAAATAAATCTGTAAAAGGACAACTGTTAGATGATATGGTGTCTTCTTTGCAGGAAAATAATCCTTGTAAAATTACGTATTTATAATCACATGAAAGTTAATAATCAAAATTAAAGTTGGGAAGAAGTTGTGGATTTTCATCCTTGACAGCAATGGATAACAAGTTTTTTCAGTAATGCATGTGTAGAATATACCTTTATGTATATCGGCACATGCTCTGGTCAACTTCAGCAAGGAAGGAAAAATAACTAATTGTCTCCTTTGGAAAGGGTGACAGCTACAGCCCATCTTTCAGTCTCCAAATACAGAAAAAATGATTACAGTAAGATTAGCAGGAATTATAATGACAAAAAGTATGATTCACTTCTATTAAGTTGCCCAGAGGTTAGCTGGATCACCAACACTGGAATAACATAACCAAAACAGAAAAAAAAAAAAGACATTCAACTTACTGTCATAAAGGAAATTGGGAATTATTTAATAAGTCATTCATTGTGCAGAGACTACAATATAACTCAAACAGCAAGGCCACAGGGGCAAACCTACTAATTAGCTATCACTTTTCCTGCAATACTTTAAGTGAAAGTTATCTTTTCCTTCAGTTTTCATCAGGAGCAGACGTGAGCTAGAGATGTTTTATTTTGTTGAAGGCAAAATGCTCAACATCCTGTCAGGAAGCCTGTTTTATTCTTGATTGCTGCAATGAGCTGTATTACTGAGGAAATGTTCCGTTCTTACACATTTGTAGATAGATGGCTTTAGATAACAACAAGCTATCTGAGTGAAAGGGTAACAGAATTGTACTTTCTGTGTAATAGGTAGTGAAATTCTAATTCACTTAGTAAACGGTTCAGAAAGATGTCTGTCTACTGAGATAAAGACTCTTCTGGCCTCTTAGGAGTAAGAGAAATTTCAAGGAGTTGTGTGAATCAATTATCAGGAAAACACTTAATCCTTTGGCTGATGAAAAATGAAGATGAAAGAAGGAAGAAACCTGAAAAAATCAAGAATGTAATTCATATTCATTATTCTTAAGTCACTTTAAGTTTAGATGAGGTATTTGAATATTTCTGCTCAGTTGTATTTGCTGGATTTCAGAAAACACTATATAAGTTTGAGCATATGCTGTGTGGCTTTTGTTTGGCTTTTTTTTTTTTTTTTAAGGGAAGGCAAAAGTCACATTTTTTCCTGCTGCTGCTGTCTTAAATGTGTGAAACCCATAACTCTTTCCTTCCAAAATACATTGCTTCTCCTGAGACTTAAAGAAGTACATTATGTTAATTTTTATACTGTAGACAGCTCCCTGCATCAGTATGGGTGAGACTCAAGTCAATGTTACATACATGTCATTCATTTAAGGTAGGGGGTCAATTAAATTACCCACTTGTAGATGCCCAGCAGCATCTGAGAAGCCTGAGGGTAACAGAGACATCCCTGTGGAACAAGCAGGTGTGATACACAGCTGGAGGACAGGTGTAATTTGTGAGGACAAACATCTCAGATGGCATTAGACACCTATGCATGGGCAAGTGAGCTAAAACCATAGTTATCTGAACTCATTTTACAGTGACTGTCTGCTGAAGGCTTGATAGAGTTGCCTAGTTTTGTCTGAGGTGTTCTAGAGTATTGTCTCTGACCTTCAGATGCTGTTTTAGAAGACCATAGACCTCCTAATGAGTTTACTTTGAAAAAAAGCAGTGCATTGGGGGTTTTGTCAAAATGTGATCAACTTGCTTCATAACCATGCAATTAAGTGAAGAGTTTTACCATGGTGCCTATGGCTTTCTAAAGCAGTGACTGAAGGTCACTTGCTGTAAAAGAAGTTCACAATCAATGTGGTTATGTGATATTAAGATTATGTAGGCATCATGCATGCTTTTTTATGTTATACACATACTTATACATATATATGCATGACAGTTGTAGACAATCACATGAGAGAGCTAGAAAATGCCTTTTCAAGTAATTAAAACATCCCCAGGAAAACAAAACCAAAACAGTAGCTTTCATAGATTTAGAAAACTTAGTCTTTTCTACAAAAAACTGTTCCTAAGACATTGACTTTGGAAATAAAATATTACATCTATACTGTAATCAAAAAATTAAAACCTGAAGCTTGATAAGGAAATTAAATGGACGCATTTTATTTTTACTCTCTGTTAATAATGCCTTCTATTTTCTACTAAATGTGTTAAGTTATTAGTACTTTATTAATAGAGTTCATTGAATAAATCTAAAAAGTTTCTCAAATATTTTCTTATTAAGTTAGTAAAGAATAACGGTTAGGTAAAATGTCATTGGTTAACTCCCCAGTAATCAATTAACATTTGGGGAAGATATACAAATATATTCTAGGATATTTTATAAACAGACTGCAACTAAGTCCCTGTTTTCTGTGAGGCTTGCTGAGAATTAAAAGATTAATAAGGGATTTGAGGAATGGTTTTAGCGATGTGACTATTTAGATGACCCTAGAAAATATTTTTGCTTTAATAGAAGGCTGAGTGGACTTCAAATTTTTTTCTTTCTGTGATCAGATAGGGTACATATTGGGTGACAAAGATTTTCCCCATCCTTTGTATTTCCAACCTTAAAAAATACTCTAATGCACACTGAGCTGAATTTATTCTGCGGGGACATACCTACCCACATCTTATTAAAATATACTGAATGTATTTGTAAAGAAATGTCAAGACTCCACTAGCTTAAACTGATACGGTGAATGATATTAATGGCCATTTTAGGCCATCGATTGATCTTCCATTTTTACAGGACTTTCCCCTCTCCCCACTCTCAATGCACACATCTCTGCCCCTACCTAAGGATAAAGAAAAAGATACTGTGCTACTTGTTTTAGCTCTATGGTTCACATCACACTTGTCACAAAGAGAAATATATAAAATTAACTGAGAACTATACACTGTTAGGGTCCAGTGATATGTTAGGTACAAGAAACCCTATTAAAGATAAGCAACCCAAAAGTTTGAAGCTAGAAACAAACAATAATAATAAAAAAAAAATCATACAGCAAAATGTCATTACATGTGAATAAACAAATAATTAATTGTACATAAATTATACTGAACTGTTGTACAGTTGTTTGTTTCAAATGTACTTTTTTTATATTCAAAATAGCTTGGAAATATGGCTTCCTGAGAGAATGATAAGACTTAATAAATGGAATTATTTTCCAGAGGGAGCTTGTATTTAGGTCTGACATTTCATTAGAGAGCTGAGGTTAAATTCTGACAAAAAGAGGAATGGACAGATACATGGACTAAAGTATATGGGAACAATGACAGAAAACTGCAGATAGACGTACATTAGACCTTTTAAAACTTCAAACCAGACACATATTTAGTTATAGTCCAGTTTACATATACTGAAAACCTTAAGGAGATTCACACTAGCGTAGAAAGAGAAACTAAAATTGATTGCTGCCAGTAGAATGAGTTAGAGGAGAAATTTATCTTACCTATATTTTAGACATCATAGCTAATACTGAGGAGGAGGAGTATAGAAAGGAGGTGTTGTCTACTTTCTCTGAATGCATTTAGAGGCAGTGATGAATGAACAGTGTATCCGGTGTTTCTGTTTGGATGGAAAAAAACATCTTATATCATTGTTATTTACTGAGTGGACACCTGGTGAATAGGTCAAAGCAAAGTCATCCAGTAACTCTCCTATTGGAAGTACAGGATGTCTTTTTCTACTTCCATATATAGCTTTGATCCTTGGCTCAAACACTCTTGTGAAATGATTCAAAGCCTTATTTTTTAAATGTCACTAAAAGATGCCAGTCCCCCAACTCAATCTTCTTTCTTTCTGTTCCAGCACAAGGTATAGATTCAAACAAGATCCACTCTTCAAAGATATCTAGACTCAAAACAGACTCTCATCTTTCCTGTTATCCAGCTAATACACCCAGTGCGGACAGCATCCTTAATTTTGCTGCTCAGCCTAACAGCACAATCCCAGCTGCAGCTGCCATTATGATGTGTTCATGGGGCATAGTAAAATCCCCTTGTAAGGTTTTTCTAAATAATAGAGAAGCAGTGTGAAGTGCAATGTTTTCAATTTAAAGGCAGCATCACAGAAAGGTGCTCTGGTAGTGATGAAGAAACAAGTAGCCAACATAAACTTCTGACATACAGAACCTTACAAAATTTCATTTTCATTAAGACTATTGAAAAGCAGTGCCTCAAGCTGAAAAAGGATGCTTTCACTAAACACAGTTGCCACAGTAAAGGTAAACAAAACCGATAACCCAAACATAAGTGTAATATTATCAGTATGATCAATATTATCAAGAAGCTATCTCAACGACTTGGTCATTCCTGTTCTTCCCATGCACCCCAACCCAATGCATATGTGAAGTTTGTGATTAAGTTTTTTTGTTTTGTTTTTTTTTTTTTTATCTGGGCTGTGACATTCAATTCTCACTGGATCAGTCTCCGAAAGGAAAATGAAAACCCCATTCAGGGCTTCTGTTGATTTTATTCATCTACCTGTTGTCTGTAGAGTCTGTTCTATAAACTAGGATTTACTAGATACAGACACTTCTGGGAAAAACATATTCCTGCTATAACGAGCAAAATCTTCTAAGAGGATTTATCTCTTTATCACTTGTGTGAGAAGAGGAACGGTGAGGGAGAAGAGCTCCTGAAGGTAACATACAGGGATAAGGGACCATGCAGTAGTACTGCCTGTTTCTGGTTGGTTGCCTGCTGTAGTTCCTACTCAGTAAGGTGCACACTTCTGTTTTGATATACTCTGACTTCCTTCTTGCTAGCTCAGTAGGATGTGCAGCCTTCCAGCTAAGAGCTGCAGCAGAATGGCCTTAGCAGCCAGTGCAATATACTGACAGCAAATATTGAGTTTAGGCCTCCACAAACTGGCAGTCATCTGCAAGTGGGACCTGTGAAAGTTCAGACTCCGTTTTTACACCACTTTCTCCTTTCTTCCTGTTGATTTGTCACGGACGGGTGTTTACTTCCACATCCTTTTTTCCTTCATAAGCTAGTTTTTCCTTCATAAGCAGTCCTAAATTTTTGCAGCATCTTTCCTTGAAAATATAAGATGCAATAATAACAGCAGTGAAAATCAGGTTGGATGTCCCATAGTGGATGAACTGTGAGCATAGACACTGCTTCAAACACTGATAATGACTGCTCAAAAAAACCCCAAACCCAGTCAGAAAAAAAAAACAAACAACCTAATGACAGTCACAGACATTTTTCCTTGGAGAGAAAGTCTGTACAATCTTAGGAGAGTTAAACTAAATAGCGATCGAACCAAAAAGCAAAGACAGACTATAGTAAACCTGGTCAGCAGAGACTACGTAAATGAGTCTATCACATAGTTCTTTGATGTGATTCACCACAAGGAACTTATGGAACCCCTAAAACTTTTTTCATCTTGCAACTCAAATGTAAAATTAAATTCCATCTCTGAAAGCTTCTGGAAAAAATAGCTCAAGTACTTCTCAGATGGTTCCCAAGAGCCACAAAAGAAGGAAACTCAGCAAGTGTTGTTACAAATAGTCATGATATTCTAACCCTTCAGGATTTACAAAAGAATCATCTTTTCCTCAGGTAGGTATGTTTCCTAACTACACAACACACAAGTATAAACCAACAACTTGGTAACAGGAGGTGTTATCAGCCTATACACAAACATCCCATCCCAGAGTGGCATCACAACTTGTCTTAAATGCCAATGACAGCAAAGTCAACTCTCAGAATCCAAGATCAAACATACTGCCTTGCTTATGTGAAATACTTCATCTACTGTACTATATTCCTTCATAAATATGAAATATATGGTTGCAGCTAAAAATCAACTTTGGTCTATACGGAACTCAAAAAACATAAAAAGGTTGAAAAACCTGCTTACCAGAGTTACTTTTTTTTTTTTTTCCTCCCCAAAACAACCACATTCTTTGTGTAGATCTACAGATCTTAAGGTAGATCTACAAAACATACTTAGATTATGAAACTGGGCTGTACAAGGTGTAATTCTACCAGAATATAAGAATCTTGGACTCTGGAAAGACACTGCTTTTATGTCACATTGCATTTTTCCAGTAATTTCCTGCACACATCTTATGGTTCACAAGTTATTTCATATGTTTCATAGTTGCTTACCATCCTTTTTCTAGTTAACTATCTTTCTGCACTAAAGGTATTAAGTCTTTTACAAATATTTACTGTATTCAAGTAGCTGAAATTACTTGCAGCTCATTTTTCAATTTTTTCTACACATTCTTTTCATATTTGGGGTTCAGAGCTTATGGAATATCTCATCTGGTCAGTGTAAGCATGTCAAGGTTTCTACCTTAGATATAGTAATTTACATTACTTGCATTCTTATTGACTGATCAGCAATTGCTGTCATATTCCTTACCATCTTTTTTGAAAAATAAGGGAATTTGATTTTGCTGCCATGTTTAGATTAGATCCTTTCTCAAGATTTCTGTCTGTACCTGTCTTAGTTCTCTCTTTTCTTACTCTTTTTTATTTATGTGGTTGAAGAAGTTGTTTTAATTTTCTTTCCAAGTTTCAGCTCAACTAGGCTTTTGTCCATTCTCGTTTTATTTTTGCCCTTTTTGACCTCTGAGACATAGCTCTCCTTGCTGATCAATCCCTTTTTCTATTCCTTTTAGGTTCTTTATTTACTCTTAATATCCTATGTGAGGTGTTTCTTCCTCCAGAGAGGTCTGTAGCCCTTTCCTGCTAAGAATTTTTCTCCTCTTGCTTGCAATGCAAGCTTCAAACAGTGTTTGCACTTTTGACTTAAAATAATTCCATGCTTCCACTATCTTCAAATCCTTGAGCTCTTCGGTTCAGTCAATCCTAATAACTAATTTCTTAGTTTCTCAAAGTTAGCTCTTCTAAAACCTCAGACTTTACATATATATTTATTTTTGTCTTGCAATTTAGAATTAACTGTATCATGTCGTGATTACTTGATCTAAGCTGATTTTTTACAACTAGCCCCTGTACTGCTCCTCCCCGCTGCTTACTTTAAGTAACTCTAAAGTAGCACCAGTACATTTTTACTTCCTAGACTATTTTGTATATACATTATTCAGCTGATGAATTCAAGAACATTTAAGACCTACTGATGCCTATGTGGCCTTTTTTTTTTTCCAAATTAATGTCAGAAAATTAGAGTGTCCCATAACCACATACTTCCTCTTCTTGTTTCTTTCTTTCATCCTCTTACAGAGATCACTGCTGCAGTCAAAATCTGCATGTTGGACAATAGAGGAAGGTCCCATTATTATAGTTCCTAAATATACCTCTCCACAGTGACTTCTGCCTCAAGGGATTGTTTCTTGACTATGGAGAAAAAAAAAATAATAAAAAAAGTCAATCATTACCTTATTTTTTCCCCCTTTTTTCTGTCCTGCAGTGGAAATCCATATTCCTTTAATTTGTTGTCCAACCTGCTTGTATTATGTTAGATATTTTAGGTTTTTAGGTTCAGTTTTAACATAGTTTTCAATCAGAACAGCTGCAATCCATTTTCTGAAATACCAAGCCTAATACTCACCTTCTGGGGTGGTTTTTTTGTTGTTGTTGGTTTGGTTTGGTTTGGGGTTTTTTTTAATATCCTTAAGTTTTTATTTCTCCCCATTCTTCTATATCCAGTTTCCATGTTTCTATGTATATCAGAATTTGCAGGACTTCACTGACTGCTTTCTAGGTTTAAATTCCATTTTTTATCAAGTCAGCATGAGTCCTAAAATGTTATTTGTTGAGTTATGTAAGTGAAGTCTGTTATTTGAGAAGAGTAATCTCTCTATGTCTGAATATTAAACATCCTGAAATGCTCCTGCTAGTACCAGTCCCTGACGTACATGTCAATCCTCAAAGTTTTTACCATATTTTTCCACTCTCTTGCAGAAATAATGTAATTTTCTGAAATTCCATTTCCCTGCAGGTCTTCTTTTTATATCCTAGGTATAATCAGTCTCAGCTCACATCATTGAGAATTTGATGGTATCATTTATGCTTCCAATATGAAGAATAATATATATCTTCTTCTTTACCACAAAAAAACCAACAATCTGGCTCTTGCATTCTTTTTCAAAGGCAAATCCAGATTGTGTGATACATTGCAAATTAGACAGTCCAGAGGAGATCACAAAGGAAAGAATGAATGTTACTGTTAACATTTCTGTGCTTTAATATTTCAGAGAAGTCATTTTAGAGACACCATTTTGATATTATGTTTAAATTGACCGTTGAGGCCAGGTCTGTCATTTTTGGATATCAGGTTACAAATATATTTCATAAAAGCATAATGCCTTCTAAAATTACTAAACCAAAAATAGTCTAAGATTTTGAAGTACTGCAGCCTGTGTAAAGATGTCTATATTATCCTGAAGAAATTAACAAAATGATAAAATGTTATGTTGTATAAATTTTTTACAAAGTCATATCTGTGCTTCTGTCTCAGAACTGAGAGAGCTCTATAAATCTAATAGAACACCGAGTTCAGAATTAAACATTGTCATTAGTTGGCCATTTTACATAAAGTTGAGTAATGCACAAAACCCTCACAGTTCTCCTGAAATCAATAATTTAGAGAGAACTTGGAATTTTAAATGTTCATGTTCCCTTGATGTAAACACTCTTGTGGAATCAAATTTAGTTAAAATGTATAAGTTGTCAAGATATGCAAATGTAATCTGTGTATGTAAATGCAAAAGTGATGATAGGGAGGATACAGATATGCAGCATTGCTGCTTTTGGTTGAAAACTGTTCTAAAGCTCTATTAACTGCAACTACAGCAAATTTCACTATATGGTATTTGTTACAAATTCCATGATCTCATCTAAACATGGCTGCCACATTTGAATATTTACGTATGTTCATGCTGGCTAATATTTTAATTATTAATGGCAATGCACACAGGAATTGGAAACAAAAACTCCATCGACTTTCTGCTCTCAAAAGTTTTAGCTGTTTGCTTAAAATTATTTTCTCAAAGGAAAGTCAAGTGTCAGGAAAACAATTCCCCAGATTTCATCACTTTTTAATCAGATGTGGTATCTATTTGATTTTCTACTATTATGCTCTGGTTTTGATTCTCTGAAAGAGTTACTGATTGTGAGAATATTATAAAACATCAACCACAAAATTCAGTGCAGAGAATATTTTATCAGGTAAATTTATACAAATATCTTGGATATGTTAGACCAAATGTAAATCCAAAGTTTAGCAGTCCATACAGATGTTGACTAAGCCTTTGAAGTCACTGTATATTTTTCTATTGATTAAAAAACAAACAAACAAACAAACTAACTAACTAACGAACAAGTGTTTTGTTTCCTTTTATGGATATATTCAAAACTGCCTATGTCATGGGCCATAACCTTTCAGAGTTCTATTTCACATGGAAGCTTTGATAGTATTTTTTAAAGTATAGATTGCCTTCAGTACATTGTTCAGAAAGACCATATCAGATAGCATTCCCATGTTTAACAAGAGTGGCCTTGGATAAATGAGATTTTGAAGCTAGCTTCTGTCCCAAACTGATACCTGAATGTTTATAGAGAAGGAAAAAAATTCCATGAGACAAAGTAAGTCATAACAGAGCAAGAAGTAGAACACCATGCGAACACATCTAATGAACAATCTCTAAGAATTTACAAGGTGGTCTATATCCAAACACAGAAAAACACACGTTATTCTGCTTTGCAGTTGAGGTAGGGAAACACCAAGAAATTAAATGTTGAATCCACCAAAGATTTTAGATGTTGCATTGTATACCGATTTTCAGAAGAGTCTGCTTAACCCACATCTACTCCATGAATCTTCGTCAGATAGACAAGATGAAATGATGGCCGAACTGCTGACACCTGCAACAGGGAAAGAAATTCTGGACATATTTAGAAGCAGAACTTAGGTATTTGCACATATTTGTGTCTAACTTATTCAAGTTTCTAAGGATGTATTTTTTGGATCTATTTTTTTTTTAATTTCCACAACAGAATTACTATGTTCCTTTGTGGATTTCAACTTAAGAAACTTTTCCAAGGTTAGACAGGATGTTTGTGGCAAAACCTACAAAAAGCAGGAATCTCTTAGGTCCAAGATCAACGCATTAACTACAATATTGCCTTCTCTCACTAGAAGTCAGACACAGTAGATATTGTGTCTTGCAAGCTGCCTTAATTGCCACAATTGCTTACATAAACATTAGAGTGTGGAGAGCATTCTGATTATTGCATGCAACATCTGCAGTTAAATTTGATATTCATTTACAGGTGTTCGCATTGTGCAAGATTTGCTGATACTAAATAGCTTCCCTATATATCTGCTCAAACAAATAGACCAGTCAAAATCCAGCCTTCACTATTTATGGTTAAGTGACATTAGAAGATTTACAAAGTCATTAATGTCTACCTGACATTACCTGCTAAATATTTATAAATGTAAACAAATACCTTTCTTCTTCTGATTATGTCTTGGAATACCACTTATTTCACTGGCTTGAGTGAAATAAGTCAATAATATAATACTTCTGATTTTATATCAGTATGATTTGGGATAATTTTATAAGTGAAAATTAAATAATGAGGTATAAAAATGTCTAATAAGACGTTTTTAAATTTTAAATCTGCTGCAGCGTTATTAAAAACATAGGCTATTTTAATGAATAAGTTCTGAATAACTGCACGATTTCAGTTGAACTCAGTATCTACTTTTCATCCTAATTCCCCTTTTCTTTAAATCCCTCCTACTCCGATATGTTCAGAAATCATTTTACCAAGTCCTTTTTGATGTTAACTTAATCCATTTTATAACAGCCTAGGGTTATGAATGCCCATGTTGTTCTGGTTATTTTACTGAAGAAAAAAAAAAAAAAAAAATTGCCTGCAAACTCCTGGCTAGTAGGACCTTCTCACATCTATAACAGAACTGATGATCAAGCATTCTGAATAGGATCTTTTTTTTAAGATACAGTGTTCAGGAAATTCATTGTTTTGCTTTACATGATCTGCAATGATGAAAGTTATGCAAATACATATGAATAGAATCATAAATCTGTCACTTTTATATGATAAAATATTTTAGATCTTCAAACTTGATGTGATTATAGCACCCGTAGGGTGCTTCATCCTGAGGGAACAATAGGAAAAACCCTAATCTTGACGGTGCTGAGAGCCTCTACTGATATAATAGCTAAGAAACTCAGGGATCAGGTGTTCCTTGTGGTTGAAACTATGTTTGGTGTTACATACCAGTCCAGATCCTAGTATGAAGCTTATTCAGAGGCTACTAGTATTTTCCCTTCCTTTCCCTAACAGATTTCCTTCACCCAGAACTAAGCTTTTTATTTGGAAATAAAAGAAAGGTCTTTGACCACAAAGTTAGATACATAGATCATACGGGGTGTGGGTAAATCTCTTCATTGTGTCCTGAAAACTCTTTAGATGGGTCCTACTGCAGATATTTTTGAAGATTCAGTCCTAGCTACATTTATTAATTGAAATTCTGTGTCTTAATGAAGGTTGTGAATGATATGATGGAAATTTGTCACTAAGATCTTTACACAAAAGGATTGCAGATAGCTACTAAACCACGTTACAATACAGGCCAGCAATTTTTACATGCACAATCTGGTAGTTTTTTTCCCATATTCTGTTCAGTTTGGAACACTGACAGGACATTCCTTTGTGGATTAGTTAGCAACCTTTTTAGGAGAACATTTTGGCGCAAATTAAGTATATGTTTTTACTTGAAACAAAAAGAACTATTTATTTGCTCATTCAATGGGAGATTCTGCACTAAGCCCAAACAGATTGGCAGTTTCTAAGACATTTGCTGTTTTATGACATTAGATGCAGATGACAACTTCTCACTGATCACTTAGTGCAAACAGCATTCTGCTACAAGTACTAAACCTAGATAAGATTTCTAACTCTAGGGTGCTCTGGGGGTAAAATGAGGTTTTTAAAGCCGAAAGCAATTAGCTGAAATGTTTATAAAAGAAATAAAAGTAAGTGTGCTGAACTTTTTTTAACTGAAATATTTACATTTTCTGACTGACAAAGCTCTTTAGTACAGTTTTTGTGTGGGTGTACCAGCTGTTCTATATGTAAAGTTACACTAAGTCTTTTCTGTGACTGTTAACCATTACAGAAATGTTTCCCTGAAAGGAATTGTGCCTTATCATATAAAGTCTGTCTTTCAGAAAGTTTTTGGAGTTTTGTTTTGGTTTTTTTTTTTTTCCTTTTTTCTTTTTTAATGCATAGTGTAGTTTTCACACTATCTAAGTTCAGGTACCTCATTTACATGCCTAAGTTGGAAAGCAATCTGCTCCTGAGAATTCAGATCTCTTAAGCTCACTTCTGCCCACTTAAGTCAGATACTTGATAGGAATCAGCCATTAGCTACAAATGGCTTTGAGAGGAACTAAGTGGGTAGGTGGAAATGTCTCAGCTTTATGCAAATCTTAACATACCATATATATGTATGCCATAAAATTGTTATTATTTATAAATAATCAAAGCATCCTAATAAGGAAAATTGTAGTTGCACAATGTAACATGCACAAAAAAATAGTGGGCCTGAGAAGGCTGTACTGACTCAAAGAACACAGAAAAAAGACCTAGCAACATCTGGAATTTGTGTAAGAGGCCTGAAAGATTAAGTATATACTACCTAATCACCTAGCCTCTGAGGCTGTATCGATTCTTTTTAATGAAAGAACACTGGGGATCAGTCCTGTTTGAGAGACCACCAACTCACGGGGGAAAGCCAACTGAAACAGTCCAAAAGAAAGCCAAAGAGATAGCCAACAATTAAGCATTGTGGGTGATTATGTCTTGATCAAGTGCATGAGCTTGTCTCTGTCTCTTGTATTTAGCAGTATCGGTATGCTCTGAGAGACTGACAGCGAGATTCTTAGTTGCCCATTTAATATTAAAGACTGAGTAGAGGCTTGCTATATGGCAGTTAGTACTGGAGCCTCAGAGTTACAAAAAATTCTTCATTTCTATTGTCATGAATATTTTTTTCATATTTATATGTACAGCTTCAAAAAGAGAGATGGAAATAATAAGCAAAAAGAGAGACAGATACTACAATGTCTCTCCTGAGCCTTCTCTTCTCCAGTTTGGGAGTCTTTAGCCTAGAGAAGAGAAAGTTCAGTGGAGACTTTGTTGCTCTCTACAACTACATGGTTAAAGGATTCAGAGAAGACAAAGCCAGACTTTTCTCAGAGGTGCATGACAGTAGGACTAGAGGCAGCAAACCCAAGCTAAAACATGGGAAATTTCCATTATATCTAATTATATCTAAGGGAAAAATTATCACCAAAAAGGTAGGCAGAAACAAAGCAGAAAGACTGTGGGACTGCCACCCCTGGAGGTCTTCAAGACTTGACTGGACATGGCCGTGAACAATCTGATCTGATTAGCCCTGTTTAGAGCAAAGAGGAGCAGGATTATCTCTTTTTTGGAGTAGGCGGCCTCTTGAGGTCACTTCCAACCTAATTTTTTTCTAAAGAAAATATTTCAGACTAATGGTAAACTTTGTGGCCAAGACGTTTACCAGAGAGTTTGAAATCCTCTTTTAAAGAATGTAATCTATATTTTGATTGTCCATTTTCAACATGAAACTCAATATTAGCTCCAAGAAATCCATAAATACTAACACAACAAATTAGTTACGATATATTCCTGTTCCTCTTTGGATGAAAACTTTTCGACCAGCTCTTTCAAGGTGTGCGCTTTAGCATGATTTCTTTGAGAATTTATCTGATACAACAACAAAAACCAGAGTGTGCAGGAAGAGTGGCTGTATAATTTGTTATAGCAGTCAAGCACTCCTAGGTGTTCAGTAGCACGTCAGTTGCACTGTGATGCCAAATGCTGCATTCTTTTGACCTCCAGAATAATGTGCTTACGTGTGATATAAATATTAATAGCCCCTTTATTTTCCTATATAATTACTTGAATCCGGTATGGATACACAGTAAAGGACTGAAAGGATTGCTGATAAAAATGGTGGGGAACAATAAAGACATAGTACAAATAATTTTAGGTAATTCTCAAGCAAGTTTATTGTGAATGGATAAACTATAATTTCAAATATTTTAGCAAGGGAGTATCAGAAATTCACCATCCCATAATATCTGCAGAAGCACTGGATTCATCCAGAATGGTTAGAAGGCTGATGATGTTGTACAAGATGTTTTAATTGTGGGTAAAGCGCAGATTAAAATTAATGCACTTCTATTTAAGTTAACAGCCTCAATGACACAGCTAACAGTGATATCTTCCTTTCCCCAGGTTCTCTGAATGTGAGGGCTGCCTGATCAGCCAAGGGGCTTGGCTTCTTCTGTGCTAAAGGGAGAAAGAGAAGGATGTCATCTCACAACTCCCTGAGCTCCCAGCTGAAGGCTGGTTTCCACACAGAGGAGCATCGTGGTTGAATGGCCTCTTCTTCCCCTTGGCTCCTGACCTCCTTTCTCTGGTAATGTTTAGATCAGGAGTCTTGTTCTGTTGAAGGCAAAGGAGGACCGTGGCAATCAAAAGTTGACCTGGGAACTGCTATCCTCGCAGGATGAAGTGTGTTATATAAGTATCATTTTTCACTATTTGCTGCATGCAGTCAGTCAGAAAGGATGAAGAACCTATTTTGTGTTTTTATGCTGCTCTGAATCTGCTCGTTTCATGTAATTACTCGTGATTCACCTGCATGTAAGTAATGCAAGGATCTTTTCCTTGCTGCTTGCCAAGTACAAAATTCTAATACTTGTCCCATTCTTTTTTGTTCTTTTTTTTTTCATTATAACTGTTGATACATATATGCTATATGGAATGAAGCTGCTGATAACATTCCTATATCTCTTGAAATCTGTTTCCCTTTCAACTCCACACCTTCATTGTCAATTTAACCATAAAAAAGATCCAGATAAAATGTGCCTTTTCCTATTTAAAATAGCATCCTTAATAGCTGAGGTCAGCAGGCTGAATATATATCTATTTTGAAAAGGTTTTATTTGAATATCCTTTGTGACATTCATTTAATGATGACAGGCTAAAAAAGTAAAAAAAAAAAAAAAGGCTAAAATTTCCCAGGGATCTTTATTATTTATTTGGAAAAAAAAAAAAAAGAAAAAAAAAAGCTGCATGTATAGATCACAGGAAATAAGCGGTATTTAACCTGGTAAAAATTAATTCACTTCTCTGGAGTAACATCTGTGTTGTTGGGACTCATACATTAAATCACTGAAAAAGAATTTAGATCACTAATGACTGAAATAGAAGTGTCGTCCTTCAAGTGTTTAAATGTACTGAAATCATTGCTGTGCTCAGATTGATGATACTCTAAGACTTATATTGGTGACACTTTACTAATTTCAGATTACATTTATTAATATATGCCTGATATATTCCTGAAGAAAAAGAGAGCTGTTCTGATATTAGTCTGAGGACTGAAATGCAAGAGTTGTGTACAGCTTTTCCCTAAAGTTAGCCATTTCTTTTTCTACACTGTGGTTCTGGACATACAGTATGAAATCTAGTGTGTTCTGTCACAATTACTTAAATAGAGCACAGGAATCTGGGTAGTCTCTTGGAGGTTTGTTTTTGTTTTGGGTTGTTTTTTGTTTTTTCTTACCTGACTTTCCCTCTCAGAATAAAAGTTAAAGGAAAGCCAGAAAACCTTTTACAGTTGAAACATCATGGCTCAGCAAAAGAGCTCAGAGAAGAGGGGGCCATGCCCCCTGTTAGAGACCGGAATGAGCAGAACAAGTGGAACAGGTAACGTTAAACCCAATGCAAACAGAATTAGATAACCTGAGAAGTCAGTAGCTACGCTGACAGTTACATTGCTCCTGATAAATAAAGGGGGCTTCAAATCTAACCATGCCTCAAAGCCAAGTGGCACGAACTGGCTCACATTCGTACTGCTTAAGGGTTGCCCCCTCCCTCTCTTGAGAGCAGATTAATAATTGAGCAGAGTGCTCAAAGTGGGAAAGAGGCCAGCGTCTGAGCTCACCTCCTGCCTTTCTGCCACAGTAGTGTAGATATTCTTATTGAGTCTGGAGCCAGAGCCAAAATTGTAAGGAAAGACCAAAGGTCCACATCCTGGCTGGAATCTAAGCCAAGAATCTGAAAAGAGACAGAACTAATTGGGGCAAGATGCAATCCAGATCACTCAGGGCACTCCAGAAAGGGATGCACCTTATCAACATTGGTCAGACAGAAGCTTTTGGGAGGTAATCAGTGTATAAGTCTTCTTACTGTACAACTCACTGGCTGGAATACAGGACCTTCCTTGCACAATCTGTTTCTGCAGTGTTTTGTAGGGTAACATACATGCAGGCATCCAAATATGTGAAAATGCTCCACTTTGTGTAAAATCCACATAAGCTCATTGACACTGGAACATTTCCACACCTAGATAGGAGGAGGGAAATTAGAAGGAAGTAATCTTAAGGATGAGCGATTGTCTAGTTTTTTATTACTTTAAATGGAAACTAGACACCAAAGTTGGAACAAAAAAAGCTGAATGTTTCTAAGGATCTGGTGTTGATGAATAAGAATCTGGACTGAGTATCTCCAAAATCCTCCCAATATTCTGGATCTGATAAATAATAGCTTATGATAAGCTTAATTTCACTGCTGGGGAGTCCATTAAAACTTTTAGTATTGCAATTTCTTACTGGAAGTTTGGGCTGTTAATTCATTATTGAGGAGACTGATAACAAAAGTACTAGAGGTCAGAAGTGGTTTAGTATCACTTTAAGGAGACATGGCAGATATGCTTAAGAACAAAGGAGAAAATATGATCTAAATTCTAAAACTATCACTGAAATAGAAATTCTTCCATAAAGCATACACTACACCCCACCCCACCCCCATTTTTCCTCATTGTTGAAACGTATTTAAGTCCTGATATATCAGGGATAACAGTTTTTGTCTCATCTTATTTTTCCAACAATTGAAACAACTCTGAACACTCCACCCTCCCGACATCAGATTCTTCAATTTAATCTGTTAAAGCATGAGGTTATTTACCTCTCTGATGCACTTTGTAGTGAGGCTGTGCCAGCTGGTTCCTTGTTAGGAGTGTCAGTTTGACTTAGTAGTTCATCTTAATCTCTCTGAACAAAAGGGGTTTGCTTCATATCCTATTAGCTGATAGCCATGATGATATTGCAGACTACTGGTAATGAGGGTTCAGTGGCTGGACGTCATGAAGGTACTATCTTTAGAGTGAGATCTTACACCACATTTTCATTTGCAAGTTTCTGATTATTTTTTTCAGGCACATGTTAAAAATCCCATAGCACTTTGGGATTTGGCCAGCTTTCCTTATCTAAATTAATACCATCACAGACTTAATTAACACCAATATAAATATTCACAGCTGTTTGTATGATAGATCTGAATGCAAAATGCTGTGTTTGCATAAGCTGTTACATTACAGGCATAAAATTTATTGCTTTCTTAAGGGGAAAGAAAGTTATATAAAAATAACCAAATGTAAAATGAAATTAAACAATTGATATTTATTTGTACTTGTATTGTTATTAGTATAACAGTTCTATCATTTGTTTTAGAGGAAAGCTTTTGCAAATAGAGAAAAAAAATGCACCATTTTTATTTATTGTACATACAGGAAGGAATATTTTTGCTGTTACTATTTAAGATATGTCTTGAAGATTACACCTAGGAAAAAAATCTCATTCTTCTAGTAGCAAACAGCTAAGTTTTTCTGGAGAATAACCTTTTGGGGGAAGATATTTCTAGGTATTTCCTGTATTTACTTGAAGTTTGCTTCTTTGGAAAAATAAGTGGTCTCTTTAAGGAAAAAAAAACAACTAGAAAAAACAAACAACAACAACCAAACAAGAATAATCACGGTCTGGACTATCCATAAGACTTTAAATAAAAATTGACAATGCTAGAGTAAACTTTCCCATTATCTCAAGCTTAAAAGGTGCAAAAGTTCTGGTCACGTCGATATCAATTGTTTTCTGATTTTTTTTTTCATATTAAGTCACTATAAAACCTTCCAAAACTACATGAAGTTAAATATAAACTGATGTATTACTCAATGAGAGAAAAGATTTCAAATACATTTTTGTGGCTGGTGTTGGGAATCTGGGAATCCTTCCAAACTCGACCTAGAACTTTTCAGTATGTTCCTTAATTAACAGAAGTATTTTTCCTGAGTTAGTGTTAGTGATGGTGATTGCCATTAAAATAAATGCTGAATCATGTAAATATAAATAGTGATCCTTTAACTGTGAGAAATAAAGGTAAATATTACTTTTGTTCATAGGAAATGTGGCTTTGAGTACTTTGAGCTTTTGAAGTATTACTCTTGCTATTTCAAGGATATTTCTGTTGCCGATAGAAAAAAAATACTGAATCTATTAACTTCAAGTCTTTGAAAATCAGAAAAATGAGGAAAAGTAACATTTTGGGACAACAAGAATACAAAGGCATTAGGAAATAAGGAAGGAACAGCAAACAACTCTTGTAATTTAAAAGCAACAGCAAAAAAGGTGATTCCAATCTGCAATGGCATTTGCTAGAAAGTGTATCAGCTGAAAAGTAGAATTAGAAGTATTAAACAAAACAAACTGTAACAAAAGAGCAATCTTGAGATGGAAAACCCAAACTCTCAGAAATTAAAACTGTCTGATAAATCATAATTTTATGCCTTTTGAGCACGGTAATACAGCCATTATAATAATTCTTTTTTTTTTTTTTTATTGCAAGCACTTCATACAGTGAATGGGTAGTACTTTAAAATGGACAACACTTCAGTACTTTTTCTCTTCATTGTTAAGTGTCTTAGTCATATATTTAAAAGATAATATTCAAAATTCCTTTAAAAGATAAAATTGGAATAGAATCACAGAATCATAGAATAGTCTGGGTTGGAAGGGAGTGTTAAAGGTCATCTAGTCCAACCCCCCTGCAATGAGCAGGGACATACTCAAGTAGATCAGGTTGCTCAGAGCCCCATCCATCCTGACCTTCAGTGTTTCCAAGGATGAGGCATCTGTCACCTCTCTGGGCAACCTATTGCAGTGCCTCACCACCCTCACCGTAAAGAATTTCTTCCTAGTATCTAATCTAAACTACCCTCTTTCAGTTTAAAACCGTTACTCCTCATCTTATCGCTACACTGCCTGATAATCCCTCTCTATCTTTCCTATAGTCCTGCTTTGTGTACTGGAAGGCTGCTATAAGGTTTCCCTGGAACCTTCTCTTCTCCAGGCTGAACAATCCCAGCTCCCTCCGCCTGCCCTCATAGGAGAGGTGCTCCAGCGCTCTGGTGATTTTTGTGGCCCTCCTCTGGACCCACTCCAACAGGCCCATGTCTTCTTATGTTCCGGGCCCCAGAGCTGGATGCAGTACTCCAAGTGGGGTTTCACGAGAGTGGAGTAGAGGTGCAGAATCACCTCCCTCAGCCTGCTGGCCACACTTCAGTTGTTATCTTCATGGGCTTTACTATAAGGCTTATGCCTCTAGAATCTGAATGATTCAAGAATTAATTCATCTTCATACACTCCACACTGAGGGAGGGATTGTCTTAGATGAAGGAAGTTAGATGAAGACTGAGAAGAAACAATGATATTTGAGGGTCCAGCTTGATTCATGTGAGTCTTGATTTTTAAGGGAAATAACTTCCTACAGGATTTTATGTTCACAGCACAGATCCATTGGCTTTAATTGCAGCTGTAAGTACTTACTATTAGTGAAAATGAGACTCCAGGGTGTCAGTATGTGCAACAACAATAAGAAAAAATAAATAAATTTTGCTTTTAGGGCACAGCAAGTTGGTGACAGAATAAGTAAAAAAATCCAGTTCTTTGCCACATTAATCAAATATCTTAACTGCAGAATCTTTTTTTTTTTTCTCCCCCTGAAATTTTTTTTTCATACAACTTAACATACCTTCAGGTAATTCGATGGACTTTTTGGAGATTCCTTCACTACTTCATTAACCTGACTGTAACACAACTGTATTCTGTACAGCAAATAGAATAAAGTTCCTACCAAAAGCACGATTAAACTGCTCATATTGGTACCAATATCAAATCCTGCTCTTTATGGACAAGCTTATATTCTTCTCTTAATTTGTATCTGGCATCTGATTGCTTGATTTTTGACCATTAATAATCTTTGAACATGAATTTTCTATGTGTAACACCCTTCTTTATTAAAAAGTTAATCAAAATCAATGCTATAAGTTGTGTACTTTGTTATCGCCATCGAAATCTCTCATCTTCTGCCACTTGAGCTGAGTGAATAGCTAAGAACATAAAGTGTGCTCTCTAAACCAACACTCGCAGGGGAAGGCACCAGCAGTAGATTTCACAAGTATTTGCTGTTATTTGCATTGCTCTCAAACATTGGAGGGAATTATGTTTTCTCAAGACAGATTTTGTTCCCCTGTTTTCTTCAGGTATGCCTGTCTAAACTGCCTGCTTCTGTATACTTTAACGTCTGAATTTTAATTCCAGCATCATCTGTCTAATGTGGACAGTCCAACCATCCCCTCCCTATATATATTTATTCCAATGTCTCTTGACTGTAACTACTGCCATTTTTCAGTAGCCCCCACTTATTCTGATATTGCCCCAGAAG
This sequence comes from Charadrius vociferus, assembly GCF_000708025.1. Classification (NCBI taxonomy): domain Eukaryota; kingdom Metazoa; phylum Chordata; class Aves; order Charadriiformes; family Charadriidae; genus Charadrius; species Charadrius vociferus. The sequence goes on along the minus strand of NW_009647007.1, from coordinate 83,773 downwards.
TCCTTGTTTGATTTTCTTTATTCAATGGGTTCTTATTCTGGATATCTTGTTCTTCAAATGATCTGTCTCTCCTATCTTCCTCCATTTGCTCTCCTAACTGACTTCGACTCTCATCCTTACTCCTTGGGCTTCTCATACACCCAGTCACCAAAATGATTCTTCTTAATTATGTCTCCACCATCTCCCTTCTGTAGATTCCTGGTTTCTATTTCTATCCCTACTTCAGGCGGTATGGTCCCCATACTACTTTGCCTCTTTGTCTTGTGGTCTGCAAGTGTTATTTTAATGCCCTGCCCCTGAATCAGAAAGGTTCCTCTTCTGCGCTGATTGGGTCTTTCCCCAAGATAAGATGCTGACCTAAGTGGCACAGGAGTGACAGAGTTGAACTATTTATGTTCTTTTCCACAGAATACAGTGATAACTTTGTTCCTAATTCATAAAGGATACATCTTTTGAAGCAATCAATGAATATGGAAAAAAGGATGGGAATGCTATTAATTTCCATTGTTATTAGTTGTAATGTAGATACTGGAATAAAAGGATAAGCCCCGAGAAAAGTTCGAAAGTTCTGCAGTAGTTTTAATCGATGCTTTAGTTAATAACAAGCTAAGGCTGATCACAAAAGAGTAATGCACAGATCAGAACCAAACTGTGAATACAGGTTTCACGGTGACTCTAATATTGTAGTGGATATATACTAGATATAGGAAAGACACAAACCCTAATTGATCAAGAGAGGGAAATTTCTGCATTGCATCATATTAATTTACTCAATTAATATGAGCGATCACGGTATCACAGTGACGACAGTATGAAAGGGACGACCAGATATTGTACTATGTGCAACAGTGACAGAAAGAGAAAAATAATGCTATTAGTTCTTGTGCTACAGATTTTCTTTTCTGTCCCACAGCTTGCCCTGCATATCTTTGATTATAAAAAATAAGTTCATATGGTTAGCATCAGCTAGAAAGAGCTTCTAGGGAATAGATTCACAGACTCTGTGCCTTCATTCATTTCTTTGTCCTCATTGTTGCAGTTTCTTGTGCACTTGCTTCTCTCATAGAGAAACCTATATTAACACTCCAATAATCAGGATATTTTTCTCTATAGGCAACATACACAGCAGCATATGCATAGTTATGAGAGTTTTCTTACTTAATTTCAGCCACCTAAATCTTAGGGGTCAGTTTAACCAGGTGTCTAATGTATTTGTTAATGATTTCATTGCTGAGGAAGAAAGAGAAATACCTCTACAAACTACCTGAGGAGACAGTTATTTCTCTCTCCACTGATATGGAGAGAAATATCTGCCTTCAAAAGCAGAACATCTGACATAGTTGGGATGAAAATTCATAACTTGGGGTAAAATTCATAGTGGAGATGACGGCTGTCCATTGATATGGAAAGAATCTAGATAATTAGTTTAGCTGTACAAATGAGCATGGATTAAACTGCATACTTTCTAGCCTAGTAAATGACTGGTAGTGCCATTTACAAAAAGAGGTGGTTATATAGCTTATGTCCTTTGTCCTCTAGTCAGAAACACCAACATCAGTTATAACAGCTAGGATGTGGTATAGATATTTAGCTAGAGTAGTTAAAAAAAGGACATGACATTGTTATCAGAGAGTAAGAATTTTCAGTTCGTACTAATCTGTCTAAACTCTATGAACTTGGATATGAACTCCTGGCTCTTATTAAGACAACTGTTTTGGACTTTGAATGGTGACTTCAGGGCAGCTAGATTTCACAGATAAAATCTTTATATCCTACACAAACTGTGTTCTCTCTGACCAAGGTTTCACAGAAAGAATGTGTGAATTATTTCCCATTCCTGTCTTTTCTAAATAAGTTGTTTTTGTTTTGTTTTTTTTTTTCCCCCTATTTATATTGGAAAGAGTTAGTGCCAGTTAACCAATACCTGAGATGCAGTTTTAAAAGTGGTTCAGCAACACATTCAGTATCACTTGTGATGTTGACATATCTAGAATCCCTTAAAGTTAACAGAAGCTGTTAATTATATCACTTCCAGTAGCTAAACTCTAGTAGCTGTTACTTCTTGAGTAAACAAGCTTCAATCAACTATAAGCCTTTCAGGACTCATTAAGGATTTAAAAAAAAAAAAAAAAAAAGTAAGAGTTGACTGTTTCGAAAGGCACATTGACTTTGCAAATCTTTTAACTACAAGACACACAAATCTTTAAACTGTGAGGCATCAATGTAATTAACTGGTGTTTTAAAGATATATACATTTAAATGCATATGAAGCAAAGTAAAATATTAATTTTCAGAGAATAAACATATCTACTGAAACCTGCCACAAAGTAGTACCCGAGTAAAAGTAATTGCAGGTAATGTTTTACCAATATTGATAAATCAATAATTTTAATCTGTAATAGTAATCCATAATTTTAAAAGAGATGTATGAGCTTTGAAGTGGTCTTGGATTAGATATTGAGGTGCTTTGAGAAAGGTATGATCTATGTTTGGTTTTAAACACTGAATCTGTTTTAGAAGCTGAGTCTGGAAATCTAACTTTAAATCTAACAGTAAAAATGAAAACAACATTGGGCAAAACCAAGGAAATTATAAGCAGTTTTGTCTATAATTTTTGGAATTGCAGTAATTTTATATATGGCGTATGCTTAGAGAGTCTGCTTTATTTAAAAAAATATTTCTGCACTGGGAGTTTTTTATTGAATCCATCCAATGTGGTTATAATTCATAGCAAAGCTTTCTATTGCCTGGGGCCTATTAATAAGGTAAACACTCAAGGTGTTTGAACAGCTTGTCTACCATAGTAGGCAAGAGCACCCACCCTTTGGGAAAGGCAAGATGCCTATATAACTCATCAAGCTAATGCAAAAACATTCTACTGAGCAGTAACTGAATATGAAATCGAACACAGTGAAAACGAGCAGTGGATGTTAAAATCACGTAACTAACTCCGTACAAGCCTTGGCAATGTCTTAGTCTTGGGAGTATAAGAAAAGGAAATAATTTCTCCTCTTAAAAATATGTAAATGGAGGTAATGTGGAATATCAATATTTTCATTGTTCTTAATCTGCAAGGCATTTCATACTGATGGTAAACAGTATTTCCTTTGAGAAGTTGCACTGGATAGTGTAGTAAAAATTTTATTTTTGTTTTGATGCCCAGACACGTATGTGAATTTTCACAAATGCAGAGTTTATGTCACTTGCTCATAAATAAATTACACCTTGTGTTTGAATATCAGGTATATTTTTCTAAGCATCTGGAACTAGAATTGCAAAGGTCATTAAACACATCCATATCATTAATAGTGGTATATTCATACGATATTTTTCAAGCAGTCACATCCAAGCGTAAAAATTAGTACATATATATTAGTTTATCTGAAATACATATTGTTGTTTGGTAAGTATATAATAAAAAAATGAAAATGGCATTTGGAACTCTGAAGAAAGATGTTCAAGATTAATATAATCTACTTATATGTGCAGACCATGTCTTTAACAGATGATATTATGTTATTATATCTGCCTAGCTCCCACCCTCTGTCAGTGCACAGTGAGCCAGAATAAAACCAAATTGGAACTGAAGTAAATTTCAGATATTCATAGCTGTGAACCTGTATGAATAGAAAACATTTCCTCATATGACTCTGGAGAAATTACAAAATGCTCTCAAAGTGAAAACCAAAGTCATACCTGGACCTGAGGGCAATATCTATAGTAACAGAAAAAATGCAGCAGGGGATAAGTTCAGCCACTGGTATGCAATTAGCTATTTTGGTTCACATTTGGTATGCTCCCTAGAATGGCTACAGTAAGTGCAAAACAGATTTCACCTGCCTATTCCTATCCACTATCTGAGGGATAGCATGGCTCAGGGACTATTTCAGGGGCCTTTAGGGTGAAGTACTCTTTTTGGAGGGAATAGAGAGCTTTAGCCATGTGAACAGAATCTGTGCCACACTGCTTGTCTTGAGGGCCAATAAGCAAGGCCTTGTCATTGTATTTACTAAAATATATGTCAGTCAGTGAGAGTCTTGAATCCACTCATTCTTTTCCTTCTAGTGAGTATGTGAAAAAAACCCAGAAAAATTTCTAAATTTCTAAATCTAGGGTTTAAGAAAACAAAAAATAATAAACAACACTTGGTAAACTTGTAGACAGAGAAAATTCAGACCTGTTAGATGCTGTAAATGAGACAAGTTAAAAAGAAAATATTCATCATATCCAAAATATCTTTGAGGATTATTTACTTTAAGTTACTATTAGACTATTTTAGAAATTCATAGGCATTCTGAAGAGTTCGCAGCAACCCAGGAAGCCACTCAGAATTGCTAGACTGTTTCCACTACATTTGAGGTTGGGCTATGTATCTGCTCTCTGGTCTTCTCAATAACTTTCCAGGTTGAACTGCAAATGTCTTTTTTGCTGTGTCACTCAGTTTTTATTCCTCTAACTCCTTCAGCATTTTCTCACACACGGAGCACAGCAAGCTGCTTTCAAATACTCCTCTCCTCAGCTCTTCAGAGAGTCCCATCTACCCGAATGTGCAGTGGCCATGGAAAGGCAAGCAGTCAGGTTTCTTTCCTCACAAGTTCTGAAAGTACTAGTAGGTGTAGTAGATGGTAAACAAACAGAAAAAAAAAGATGGCATTACCTCAATGTTGTTTAAAAACACGATTTCTTTCCACCCAAACCTCAGTACAGCATTAGAACATTTTGAAAAAGTATTATCAAAGGCTAATCTTACAATTGATATTTATTGCTATGGAGATAATTTAAAGCATAAAACCAGATTTAAAGTGTATCCAGATTACTAGGACTGCATGTGCTGTGAAGATCAACTGAGGGAATTCAGGCTCATTCAGCCTAGACAAGAGGTGGCTTGAGGGGACCTAATAGCAGCTTTACAATACTTGAGAGTAGGTTACCGAGAGGATGAAGCCGGAGTGTTTACTGAGGGGTGCAGCAGGACAAAGAAGGAAAAATGATCATAAATTCAGACAGGTGAGGTCCTGAACAGGTATAAGGAAAAAAGATCACTATGAGGATAACTAAGTATACAAACAGGTTGTCCAGAAAGGTTGTGAATTCTCTGTCCTTGGAGGTTTTCAGGACTTGATGGTACAAGAGCCCTGAAAAACTTGATCTGAATTCATCATTGACCCTTCTCTAAGCAGCAGGTAGAACTGGCTTACCAGCTGAGATTCCTTCCAGATTGAGTGATTATTTGATTATTTATATGGATGAACAAAAGAATGAAGTAATATTCCCCTGTCTATTTAGAGGATGTTTGACACTCCCAAATTTATAAACTTTTCCCCCAAAAAAGAATGACAAAAATAAGACTACAATAGATCTCCCTTTTTCACTCTCTGGTCCCCTCTAACAGGCAATCCCGAAATGTTGTCATAAACTGATAACGTTCCATATGGAAG